>NC_057812.1:725661213-725909283 GCF_018294505.1 Triticum aestivum | reverse complement strand
CCCAGTGCTCGCCTAAGTGTTTAAATCCTACCGAGTGGAGAGCGATCCTCCCACTCGGAGGCTTAGCTGCAGTCCAGCACTCACCTAAGTTCTCTCACCTAGAGACTTAGCTGCAGTCCGGCACTCGCCTAAGTTTGAAAAAATCCTACCGAGTGGAGAGCAAACCTCCCACTCGGGGGCTTAGCTGCAGCCCAGTGCTCGCCTAAGTTCTCTCACCTAGAGACTTAGTTACAGTCCGGCACTCGCCTAAGTTTGGAAAAATCCTACCAAGTGGAGAGCAAACCTCCCACTCGGGGGTTTAGCTGCAGCCCAGTGCTCGCCTAAGTGTTTAAAAATCCTACCGAGTGGAGAGTAAACCTCTCACTCGGAGGCTTAGCTACAGCCCAGTGCTCACCTAAGTACAAGACTCGACCCAATCCGCGAGTCGACCGCTACCTTCTCCCTCGGAGCTACGTTGCAAATACAAGATTATTCCGAGTGAAGATCAAGTTCCACTCGACGAATCAAACCGTGAAGATATCCAACGAGAAATCAAGTTCAGAAAAAGCCCAAAAGGTCCCAGACCTCAAAGTACTCGAGCCCTCGGCTCGGCGGAGTTTAAACGGTTACCAATCCACTCGGCATCCCGAGGTAAATTCAAAGTTTTTCACTCCTCAGGAGGAGGACTGGAAGGGGCGACGAACTCATCCAAGTCGATCCCGTCGGCGATACGGGTGGTAGCGACGATGAAAGTCTCCATGAAGTCTTGAAAGCTGTGCTTCCTGGTATTTGCAACTTGGATAGCCGCCAGCTTTTCTTCTCGCGCCTCCTTGCAATGGACGCGGACCAGAGACAGAGCGACATCAGCACCACATCTAGCAGAAGATTTCTTCCATTCCGCCACTCGACCTGGGACTTCGTTAAGTCGAGCCATCAGAGACTCGAGGTCGTTCTGAAGCGTCGTCCCAGGCCAGAGTGATGTGTTGATCCGCGACATTGCAACTTTTAGCCGAGCCAGATAATCAACGACGCTGGCAACACGAGACTCCAGTCCGAGCACGTTCATGGCAGCCTCATCCTTCACAAGAGAGTTAACAGGGTCCAAGCTTGGCTCCACTCGACCGGTCTCCTCTTCAAAGTTCTGACAGAATTCTGCAAACACGATTCAAGAGTAAGACAGTGGCCCTACACAGGCTTGGCAAAACTGCAAGACAGTCGGGGCAGAGTAATTACCTTCGAGCATGATGAACAACTTTTTGGCAAGTCCACCGAGATAAGCTTCCAGATCTTTTACCTTCCTCACTAGCTCACCCGCCTTGTCGTGCAGAGCCATCTTCTCCTTCTTCAGTCGACTGGCATCTCAATTAGCTGCCTCGAGAGCGGTTTTCAGTCTAGAGTTCTCCTGTTCAAGAGCTCCGACCGAAGCCAATTTCTCCTCTGCAAGCTTCGTTTTGCTTGAGGCCTCCTTCTGTGCCTCTGCAACGTCTTGGTCCTTCTTCTTCAGAGCTTCCTCCAGTTTATCTAAGGCGCGTCGAGTGGAACCAACATCAAGAATGGACAAGAAAGAAAAGCCACCCGTTAAGAATAGAGAACCTCACCAGCCATACCTTTCGCTTCTTCTTGCGCCTTCCTCAAATTCTCCTGAGCAAGCTTCAAGTTAAGGTTGAGCTGGATCTGCTGATTCTCCAACTCAGTATAGCGAGCTACAAGTTCGCAAGATTTCTGTAAAAAGGAAAATCAGTCGACAGACATCCAAGATAAGTTGCTTCCGAGTAACTAAGAGACAATGATGACGTTTCTAAGACCACAGCCGAATCAAAAACATTCGACAGTAGTCTCGGGGACTACACCCAGTGGGTGCACTCAGCGTGCCCCCACTGGTTCGACCAAAAAAAAAGTCGACTGCCCGCAGTCGACCGGATACAATTCCACTCGACCTGGCCCGACCAAACCGAGCGAAGAAATACAGCTACAGCAACACAATGTAAAGACTATAGTCGACTGCCAGCAGTCCACCGTAGTCTCGGGGACTACACCCAGTGGGTGCACTTAGCGTGCCCCCACTCGTCCAAAGGATTGGCAGACACACCCAGTGGGTGTACAGATACAGAAACAAAAGATCTTCGGAAAAGAGACTCTTCAAACAGCATATCATAACAGACCAAGTGTCGAGTCGACTGACCTCAACGTTGCTCTGAAGAGCCGAACTCGCGTCATAGGCTGCTTGGCTGGCCTCCCGAGCCATCTTCACTTGCTCCATCATGATCCCCGCCTGGCGTATAGCCTCCTTTGCAGCAGCCGCTTGGTCCTCAGGGACGGGGTACGCAGCAAAAAGCGAAGGTGGATCCGCAGTCGACGCCGAGGGCCGCGCACTCGCCAGAGGAACGGCGAAGGTCACAGAAGCCCGAGTGGTGTCACCACCATCCCAAGCCACGGCCTCGGACGCCGGAGCGGATTGGGGGTCTTGTCAGCCGACGCCCTCTTGTGCCTCCTCACTCTCAGCGGACCGTCGTCCTCGTCATCCGGGAGGTCGATAACATGAGGAGGAGCTACAAGGAAAACATTCAATCGACCAGAGTAGCAATAAAGGTTCAGTCGACTCAAAGGCAGGACGTCAGCAATCGTACCAGGGTTGGAGGTAACAGCGTCCTCCATCTCTTGGTCGTCGTTCCTGGCGGAGACCTCAGAAGTAGCACCGCTGCAAATCTCAAAATTCAATCAGTTGGTTCAGTGAATCGACCAAGGATCCGTCCACGGTCGACAAAGGAAAGCAAGTCTTATTATTACCCGGAAATGGTAGGAACAGCCATCTTCATCTTGGGCAGATCCTTGGGCGGCTTGGATGGCGTCGCTCGTGGATGCTTGGGAGCCTTCCCAGTCGGCGGAGGAGAAGAGGTCCGAGGGCGTTTCGACGACTGCCCAACAGGAGCAGTCGCCTTGCCACATTCCCGCGCTGGATCGTGGGTGAGCTTGGATCGCCCCTCCGGGCGGGGGGGTTCAACCTCCTCCTCCTCCCCTTTGCTGGAGAAGATGTCGTCGCCTCCCTCTCCCTCACCGTCGGACTCCCACTCGCCTTGGTCGTCCCCGCTCTCGCCTCCGCTCGCCTCCCCTTCCTCAGTCGACCCCTGTGCCCCGTTGGGCGTCGAGTACATCTCGGTGGTCGCCTGGAAAACAACAGACAAGACGAAGGTCAATCGACTTATTCAAATAAGACCAATGCAGAAGACAAGATATCAGTCGGGAGCACAAAGACATACCTGGTCCACCTCATACGAGTTGTCGAGAGGGGTTACCCTCCTGGCTCCTCGGGGGTTGTCTTTGTTCCCCGTGATGCTCGACAGCCACCCCTCCACCATCTCGTCGGTGACCTCCTCCGGGTGGACCCGAGTGGTGTCGTCAAGACCCGAATACAGCCACATTGGGTGGTCGCGGGCCTGGAGCGGTTGGATGCGCCTTTGAAGGAAGACCTCCAGCAGGTCCATACCAGTCACACCCTCGCGGACAAGCTCAACCACTCGACCTGCCAGCACCTTGACTTGGGCCTTTTCCTCCGGCGCGACTTTCAGAGAGGCAGGCTTCTCGGCTCGGTCGAGAGAAAAAAGAGGAAGACCAGTCGACTGTCCTGGGGTCGCCTCGTCCTTGCAGTAGAACCAGGTCGATTGCCAGCCACGGACCGACTCCGGGAAGGTGATAGATGGAAAACAGCTCTTCCCCCTCATCTGGATCGCCAGGCCCCCGCACAGCTGGATCACCTGCGTCCTCTCGTCACTCGACTTAGCCTTCTTGACTGATTGAGAATTGCAGGTAAAGATGTGTTTGAAGAGTCCCCAATGGGGTCGACAACCCAAGAAAGCCTCACACATGGAGATGAAAGCAGCAAGGTAGACAATGGAGTTGGGAGTGAAGTGGTGGAGCTGCGCTCCGAAGAAATTCAGGAAACTCCGGAAGAAAGGATGGGGCGGCAGAGAAAACCCTCGGTCGATGTGGGTGGCTAGGAGCACGCACTCACCGTCATGGGGTTGAGGTTCGATCTCTCCCCCCGGAAGACGCGCAGCTTCATGGGGAATGACTCCCCCCTCGACCATATCGTCGAGATCCTCTTGCCGGAGCACCGATGGCATCCAGTCGCCCTGGATCCAACCTTTGGGCAGAGCGGTCCTAGAGGAAGATCCGCCCCGAGCTGACCTCTTCCCTTTCCCCGCCGCCGCCGCCTTCTTCGCGCGCTCCAGAGCGGAGGTCTTGCTCTTCGTCATCATCGTCGGCGAAGTCTCGCACGGGCCTGCTGCGTTGGGGTGGGAACGGAGGTGGCGGAGGGACTTGCGAAGGGGGAGAGGTGGAAGAAAGGAGGAGAATAGAGCGCGCTGCTTGGAAACCCCAAGCCGTCGATTTATAAGGGACCGCTTCCGAGTGGCTGACTGGTAGGCCCAGGCTATCCAGTCAAATCCCGCAGCAGACGCGCGCGCAGTACGTGGCGAAAAAGACGACGCGGGGATCGAGGAGCTTTCGCTTTATCGCTTCCGATTACTGCAGCCGCTCCCGTCCCGCGCACTTCCCAAAATCCGAATCCCGCGACATCTGCGGGCCATAAAACAACTTGTCAAAACAGAAGACCCCGATCGCGCCGGCGCTTGGTATGTCACAAACAAAGAAATTCACTCGACGAAAGGCCTGGAATGGATCAAGGCGACTGAAAAAGGTTGGCAACGTCATCCGTGACGATTGACCCAAAACGAGGCGCTCACATAGCCCGAAGAACCAGTCGGAAAGATATCCAACTCTTTCCCCACTCTAACCTCGATCCATTCGGGGGCTAATGATGAAGACATGTACCTAGGGTAGGGACACGGACCTGACCAAAGAGTCCTACCCTAGGACACCCCTAGGAGAAGTCACCTTTCAATCGACTTGAAGGTATCCCACTCGACGGGTTCAAGACACTCGACCAAGAAGCTATCACTCGACCATGAAGCCAACCACTCGACTGCCAGGAGACCTAAAGTCACTCCGCAGGCAAACGTCGGCTGTTAAGTAGTCTTTATGATCATTATAGCACTTTATTAGGGACGTTACCAGAAACGCCCAACCTTAAATGTACCTTAAACCCTGCATTGCTGAGGGTGGGAGGGGTCCGGCGAACTCTATATAAGCCACCCCCCTCCTCAGTATGAAGGGTTGGCACCCCTGTATCCATACACGCATAATCCAGTCGACCGCCTCCGGGCTCCGAGACGTAGGGCTATTACTTCCTCTAAGAAGGGCCTGAACTCGTAAACCTCGCATGTAACAACTTCCCAGTAGCTAAGATCTAGCCTCTCCATATTCACCCCCCTACATCACTGTCAGAGTTAGAACCACGACAGAAGGCACTGGCCAGTGGAGTGAACCCTAACTTAGTTCACTCACTCCCTCTCGTACAACCCTAGTCGTCAGTTACTGTTCCTCTCTTTGTGCTGCTTCCGGCGATCCCATCCCGACGACCGCGTGCATGGTTGGTCAGGAGAGCAGGTGCCTCCGGAACCCTGTCGTTCGAGATCCTGTCCGGGAGAACAGCAATAAGGTCTTTGGGGAGCGTCTCGACGCAACTGCTCCCGGTCCGTCCCCAACTTCGTCCGCCTCTGCTTCCACTACTTCCCCTCCATCGACACCATGGCCGACGACGCCGCCTCCAAGAAGAAGGCCACGGACGACGCCGAGGCTGCTGCTGCCGCCGCCGCGTTGGCCTGACCAACCGGAGGGTATGAACTGTTCATCCCTCGTTTACTCGTACTTATGCTAGCCGTATATGTGCTGCTCACAGATGGTTCGATTCTATGTTCTGTACGCGCTAGTATTCTTAGGTATCGCTATGAGGTGCATACCTTTTATACCATGCGTACTGTTAACTCGTGGATCTATACCTATACTAATTACAGACTCCCAAGAAATTACCACGTTAATTAGATTTTACAAGCCGTCCATCTGGTGGGACCGAATTATTGCGGTGTAGATTCAATCATAAAATCATCAGTTATAAAAAAAAAGTTTTCTTCGGTTGTAAAACAAAAGGAAAAAAACTAATGCCGTTAGTTCCTAAGATTAAATCTAATGGTTAAGATCTAATACAACAGCAATCTAATGGAAACGATCTAATACAACAGCCAGCACGCGTAAATGACCAGGCATGTACATATATAATTACAATATAGAGAGTCCATGCGTTCTATTCCACCCATTGGACAAAAGCCCCGTGTGTTCTCCCCCCGCTGGCATCTCCTTTCTTCTGTATTTCTTTTTATCCGCGGCGTGTTAGATCCAGCAGCAAATCATGGCGGATAGGCTTTGGCCTCTTCCTCTGGCTGCCATCCTCCTCCTCCTCCTCCTCTCTCTCTCTCTCTCTCTCTCTCTCTCTCTCTCTCTTGCAGGTGCTGAAGAGAATTCAGCAAGTTAGAACCAACGTGCCATCGTTCCAGAACACAAGCAGTACACATGGCCAAAGGACAGGCAATATCATGCTCTGTCATGCCTCCAAAAAAAGTAAGATCCTTCTGATGAATTTGGTTATGGCTACGTATTGCTCTCCTGCCCTAGCTCACTTGATATGATCCAGGTGGCAAAACCTGAAGTTTGGGCAAAGTTCAGACTAATGTTTGGTTTCTAGGTTCCCCGCTTTCTTCGGAATCTCTTTTGTGTTGTCTCTAAGGTTATAGTTTAATTATATAGTACCATGACACCGGGTAATTGTTACAAGATGATGCAATTGATTACTTAAAGACATGCTATCAGACCTGCGTGTTGCAGATCACTGTACGTACATATTCTGAACCATGAATTTTTTTTATGCTTTAAAGTAGTCCGCCTCTACCTTGCTATTGTTATTCAATATAGTATTCTACAAAAATATCCACGGCAGATGAAATTTCAGTCCTAAGTGAAATAAAGTTTGATGCAGGTGTTCAGCCTCGCAGTGATTGCTTTCATGCCGACTCAGCTGTGAAGAAAGAAGATTTGAACATGCATGATAAAGGATGTTGGAATTAGGTATATTCTTTAATTGTCCAATGTTGTTTATTGCGCAGCCTTAATTTCCTACTCGAGTTGGCCTGATTATATTTTTTATATGCAACGCCATGTTTGATATTAGCATAATCTTGATTTGTTGTTAGCTAGGTTTATATTTCTCTGTTAATTTTTTTTCTTTTCAAAAAGGAGGTTGAAACCCCCCTGCCTCTTCTGATTAGTAATAGTCCAGCTAATATTAGTACTTGCCTATGTATATGTGTTGCTAACTTGTGTCATAATTGGGCTAGGTGATGTCCAGCTAGGTGTTGCAGTTTGGCCATGTAGTTGTGTTAGTAGCAGGCTGTGTCCAGGTTGGTTTAGAGTTCTGTACGAGCAGGTTTAGGTTGAGTTGGGTAGGATATTCATTGGCCCGTGTCGCTGCATGTATATGTGCAGCTGGTCCTAAGTTTTGTGACAGTGGGACACTTTCCTTCTACCAAACTTACATGGATCCTCTCCCATGATCCTGATCTCTAATACGTGAAATAAAAAAATCCAATTCTAATGATAATATCAGCGTCTCCCTTTATCATACGGACCTCTAAATCCACAGTTATTCAATCCAGCCCAAGACGTTGTCCATCGAGGAACCACTAATGCCCATGGTACGAGTAAAGAAAAAGTTATCTTTCAATCCAGTTCATTTTTGTGATGTCTTATACATGGACTGTGCTTCTGACATCTATCTTATATGCGCATTGTGTTTCTCACGTTCTATCTTGGGCCTGATTTGATGGGTTTTATAAGAATACAAACTGATTCGTCTTCTTTTTTTAAGGTTCCAAGGATAATATCAATTGATTTTATTTTCAACAAGGTTCTAATTTTAAACAGGTATGTTCTCTTTGTTTTGAGTAATTTATGTGAAGGACGACCAGTTAATTGGTTCCTAGGCTAGGATCATTGTTGGGCACAGGTTATTATCTGCAAGACAGAAAATGATCCTGTTCCATGCATTGGACTTTGCAGGTATGCAGATTTTTTTTACCTTATCCAAACAAGCAACCAGATCACGAAATTGACGAGATTCTACTTAACCTTTTCTGAATGCCTGATACTGAATCGGAACAAAACTATGGCAACCCTGCCATGCAAAATAGGCCCATGCATGAATCATATATCTCATGAGGTGACAGTCGTTCCCAAGTTTACATTGCCTAATACATTGGAGGTTAGAGTTGTCTATATTCTCTGGAGTTGTTTTTCTAATTGTTAGGGTACTGAATTTTGCATTGTTAATAAGTAACAACTGTACGTGACATCAGCCCGTGCACTCTAACTAAGTCAATCTACGTCGAAATATGATGAATGTATGATTGGTTTAGAGAGTAGACAGATCTGCTAAATATGTTTTGTTCCAGATATTTGCAGCATAATCAGATTATTTTCCCAATAACCTAACAGAAAATAAACCCCATGGCAGTCAAACCCAATACACCTCGGGTACCCAAACTAGACGCAACCGAATTCCAGGGTACCAAGTTATAAAGGTAAATCTTACATACAAGTAACAAAACTAAACATGTACGTGAGAGTAATCTACAATCATGGAAGATAATTTCCTATTTTCCAGAAATTGGCATTTGTTTTTTGGAATGTGTACGTGAGAAAGTTTTTTTTAATGCCATGTCTCTACTGGAGACACCGATTCAGTGGAGTTTCCAGCATAGTTGGCAAAGCCTAGAAACAACTCGGCATTGTGTGCCGAGTTCTGTTCTCGGCAAAGGCACTAGATAAACACTACAATAGCCATTGCCGAGTATCAAAAAAGGAGTACTTGGAAAACTACCACGTTAGGAATAATATGCATGTTAATTCGTTGAACACACATATAGGGTGGCAGATAATGGACATGAGATATGTGCGCCGGTTTGTTCGGTTTGATAAATACGATTTTACCTAAATATTGTATATGTACTTCGGTAAATACAATATGGATGTATAATTTTTTTTGTTTCATTATATACCAAATTATATAATGGAGGTTTTTGTACATACACCATAAGCCAAAAGTTCATGTGAATTCAAAATATCGACAAAAACAGTTTACTTTTGTCTATATATATGTTAATATATTTGTATTTAACTATTAGGATACCAGTAATATAATTTAAAGGGAACATGTCCAGATCAAGACATTATGGTATGACGGAAGCAAAGGAGATGCACAAAAGTGCAATTGACGAAACATGTACAGATGTTCAACCACATGACTATTTTCTCTATGCATAATTTTATTATATCAGTTGGAGACTGGGATTTTGTCTTTTTATGAGAAAAAAATCGGAACAAGATAAATAGTCTTAAAAAATGGTCTGTGATATGTGCATCTATTACTTTTCTCTTTAAAAAGGTCTAACAGTTTTTGTTGTTCATACTATGAGGCTCTTTCATCTTATATCTAAAGTAAACTTCTTAATTACTGTAGAGACTGTTCGGAGGAGATGTCAAGTGAATGAACCATCAGTGGTTTTATTTTCAGTGTGTTGAAGGCAATATATACCAAGATTAGAGGTGATTAAATAATTCAATTATTTTATGTAGATACAGAACATTTGAGTATATGCGTCATTCCATATTATATTTTTAAGTATTAAATTTTGACAAAAATAATATTTGAATATAAAACATATATTTTCATTGGACAAGATGTAACTGTTCCAATAGAAATTTGGGAATTCTCAATTTCCTTACTCCCGGTAAATGAAATTTAGTCTCAAAACATCATCACATTGTAAGGTATTAAACTAGCCCGTGCGAATGCACGGGTTGACGACTAATAAGTCTAATCAAAAAAGTGCTAATATTTCCAACAAACTATAAATATCCATCCCCTCATTGTCAGCACTAGTCTCTACCACTAGGCTAATAAAAAATTAAAATCCAAAGACCGCACAAATTTGATTACTTAAATGATATTTGTTCCTAGCAGAGCTGAGCTGCTTGCCAGAGTGTGGATCCTCTGCGACTGAGCTGAAGCCACGCTCCTTCTCATCATCAACCTCTGGCCGCATTTTCCCTTCCTTTCTTGCCTCGCCTGATACTGAATCCTTCCATGAATGATGATATTTTACCTATATGCATGCAGGTTGCTGCTGGATCCTCGGCCGCAGGGGATCCCAGGACGGAGCGTGGCGAGGTTTGACCCACAGCTCGCGAGTGAGGGCCTGGCGGCTTCGGGCGGAGGAGGCAGCAACGACTGTGTCAGGCCTCCCCTGCTCACCGATACGTTGGGCCCATGCGCGAGGCAACTCTGCGGGGTGGGGCCCCCTCCGGCGAGCCCCCCACCGCTTCTCCATGGCCCCCTTCTGGCCATCTGTGATTCCGTGGTGGCGCCATGAGAGGATACCGTGGGTGAAAATGTGAAATGATGGTGCATATGTGACGCGGTGGGCTGGGTCCTCCACCTCAGCCCATGGACCCGTCCCAAGGTGATTAGGAGAGTCTTATGATCAACCAATCACTGAGGCAGATGCGTACAAGGTGGATCAACGCTTGCTGATTGCCTTGATGTTTGATGCATTTGTGCATCGTGTTTTTAATTTCTATACAGTGTACACATGGACATGGATCTCCAACACATAATGTAGATTAGCACAGGTTGATCTTACCAAACTATGTTTCGCAGTTTCTGGTCGTCGGCTTTATTTCTTTGCCCACTAAGGGCCTCTTTGATTCGCATGATTATGAAAACATATGAATAGGAAAAGTAGAGTATTGAAGGGGCAATGCCCACTTAAATCCTATAGGATTTGCAAGAAGTGTTTGATGTCATAGAAAAAATAAAGAAATTGTAAAAAAAAGATCGGAGTGGATGTTAGATTTCCTTTGAAATGTAGTACAAAAGATTTCATAGAAAAAATTCCTATGAGAATCAATCCTATGAATTAAAGGACCAACATAGGTAAAAATCCTAAAAATTTTAATCCTCCAAAATTCCTATAGAATTCCTTTGAATCAAAGGAGCCCTAACCTTTTGCAGCTGCGCCGATTCATAGAATCTGCCTGCCTAGACACCTAAGACATGTGTGAACAAGGCATAAGATCTGCATAGCCGGCTCGATCAGAAACGGCCGTCTTCTGCAGGTCACGATCTTGATGAGGCCACCAGCCCAGGTCATGGTTGGGGTGCTTGTCCATGTTCTTGCTGTACTGCTACTCCAGCAGTACGCATGGTCCGTGCATGTTGCTGGTTCCCTCGCTCTCCTCCAAGTGGCTTCAGAATTCAGCTGTAATAGCAGTATTATTTTCTGCGGTCCACGGAAGTTTGCTCAGTCACCTAACTCTGATTTTGTGTACTACTCAGAGTGATTTCGATGAGGACATATACGAGTACTCTACTCCTAGTTGCTCCGATCAACAGTCTCATGATATATTCAATTTGACATACATGCATGCATGACTCGTTTCTGCAAGTAACAATAGTTCACGTCTCATTATAAACAAGTTTCTGCAGTCCAAGGAAATTCGCTCAGTCATCTACCTCTGATTTTGCGTATTCACGGTGACTTCCATGAGGACATATAATAGTAGTAGTACTTGTTTGTTTATACTCCCTCCGATCCTTTTTAGTCTGAATATAAGTTTTGTCTGAAGTCGAAGACTTTGTACTTTGACCAAACTTATAGAAAAAACTATCAACATTCACAATGTGAAAGCATTCTTGTTAGATGCATTACGAAATGTAGTTTCATAGTATATGCATTTGGTATTGTAGATGCTGATATTTTTTAATATAAATTTGGTCAAACCTTGCAAAGTTTGACTTGACACAAATCTAATACGCGAAGTAAAAAGTACCGGAGGGTGAACATATGACTCTTTTTCAATCAAAGGTCCCATTATATATTTAAGTTGACATACATGACATCGGCCGGTGGCTAGAGCTATAATTCATGCATGCATAAATGATTCGTGTTTGCAAGTAGCAATAGCTCACGCCTCTTTGTAAATAATTTTTTTTGTGGAGCTTTCGCTCAAGGACGAGGATGTTTGTATTTAGTAGGACCTTTGCAGGCGATGTGGTTATGATTTGGTGCTAGTTATTTCTGAATGCAATAATGTTAGTTTGAACAAAATGATGATATGCATATGGTTTACTTACTTGTAATTCGCACACCAAAGGCTATGCCAATTTGAAACTAAGAAATAATACCTGAGCCTTCTATTTTTTTTTATTAAATACTAGCACATATACCCGTGCGTTGCTACGGGAGAGATATTTTTTTGCGAGACGCAACGGGAAAGATAATTAATGTGTCATCCAAAAAGGGCCTCCGCAATGGTAGGCGACAGAGGAAGGAGTTATGGTCTTCTCCCGGACATGTTTGAAACGCGAAATTTGACATACATGACATCGGCCGGTGGCTAGAGCTATAATTCATGCATGCATGTATGATTCGTGTTTGCAAGTAGCAATAGCTCACGCCTCTTTGTAAGTAATTTTTTTTTTGTGGAGCTTTCACTCAAGGACGAGGATGTTTGTATTTAGTAGGACCTTTGTGGGCGATGTGGTTATGATGTGGTGCTAGTTATTTCTGAATGCAATACTATTAGTTTGAACAAACTGATGATATGCAGATGGTTTACTTACTTGTAATTAGCACACCAAAGGCTATGCCAATTTGAAACTAAGAAATAATATCTGAGCCTTCTATTTTTTTATTAAATACATGTCCTTTCTTTAGAGGCTTATTATTTAAGTGGTAGTATCTTTAAACTTGTTTAAACAAGTTTGACTCAGGACAAACTTAAACAAGTTTTGCAAGGTGTGTTTGATGTTGTAGAGCTTACCATATTTTTCTATAGAACTGGCCAATATTTCGAAACGGAGGTAGTATATGTCCGTGTTGACACCCACACAAGGAAACTGAGCAAGGACATATACTAACTCCGTTTCAGAATATTTGAGTGGAGTCGTAGTTCATATCGTGTGATCAAGAAGCATCAATATGTGAAGGATGAATCTAGAGGCATCGAGTTTTAAGGACGATTACGATACCCTATTTAGTGAAAATTCCCGAGTTTTCCCTCTGGTACAACAACAACCAAACAACTTCAATGTCACATATTTTTTGCATCCCTCAGAAAGGCGTTTTTTTTTGGGTTAGGATTGCTGGCCGGTGGAAGAGTAAGTAAATCTGACATGCATGCACGCATGGCAATTTCAGTTTAGCAATCAACGAATGCATTCGACACACCAAATCAATAGCATGCGTGTAAGGTACTATGACGAACGTTCTTTTACTCTCTCTCTCTCTCTCTCTCTCTCTCTCTCTCTCTCTCTCTCTCTCTCTCTCTCTCTCTCTCTCGTGCTGCACGAACATTCACATGCATTCACGTATAAAGACATGGATCGAACGTGTAGGTAGATGGAGACGCGACAGGTGGTCGAGAGTTCTCACTGCTCATGCATGCACAAAAGCGAGACACCGCACATGCATGGATAGACGGGTGCCAAGCTTCACTCACGCTTCTCACCGTGTACCAGTGTATGCATGTACCCTGGCGAGCTACTTTTACTACTACTCGTTGTTACGACCACCACGTGCACGTGTGTGGAGCACGAAGGTTGATGGAATGGAAGATGGATGGGGGAGGGGGGCGCACCGCGACTAGGGAAGAAGAGCCATACGCATATGGCCATGCACGCATGGCCCCCTGCACATCGTAGCTACTAGAGCTGCTACTGCTAGCCTGATTGTTCCTTCCTTTCGCTTTCCTCGTGTTGTCTGTACCCCTCTACGTACCTCTAAACTAGTACTACCTCTGTTCCATGGCTGGAGCTATATTTTGCTCTAAGGAAGAACCAAGATTCCTTGGCTGGGAAAAAAAACATTTCTCCGGCTAGCTAGATTATCTTGCCTTGCGTAGTACAATAATGCTAGGGTGGGCACGCATACATAGCATACTGTAGCTATTGCATTTTTTAAAACCGAACACTTCAAATTTCAAGTTGTTTTTGAAAGCACCAACACTTCCAAATACTATATATGAAATGTTTCAAAAACAGAATGTTTTTCTGAAGACACAAACATTTTTGAAAAAAAGATGAATATTTTTTGTATTGTGAGAAGATTTTTTTAAAATTGCAAACATTGTTTTGTTTGCATGAACATTTTTCAGAAAAGACGAACATTATTTTGAAATCGCGAACATTTTTCACAAAGACGAACATTGTTTTGAGAGCATGAACATTTTTCAAAAAGACGAACATTTTCCAAATTGCGAACATTATCTTGAAAAACGTGAATTTGTTTTAAAATTTACAAACATCTTTTGAAAATGTGACATTTTTCAACTTTACAAACATTTTGAATATGCAAACATTTCTGAAAATTTGGGAACAATTTTTCAAACATAATTTTTTTATGAAACAATTCGAACATTTCTTGAATTGTGCAAACATTTTTTATAGTTTTGAAAATTGCAAACATTGTTTTGATTGCATGAATATTTTTCAGAAAAGACGAACAATGTTTTGAAATGGCGAACATTTTTCACAAAGACGAACATTGTTTTGAAAGTGCGGACAATTTCCCAATTGCAAACATTATCTTGAAAAACATGAATTTGTTATGAAATATAAGATCAATTTTTTAAAATGTGACATTTTTCCACCTTACGAACATTTTGAATATGCAAACATTTTTTAAAATTTTGGAATTTTTTTTTGAAACACGAACATTTACTAGAATTTCTGAACATTTTTTCGAAGACATGAACAGTTTTTTAAAACCCTGAAAATATCTTCAAATTGGGGAACAATTTTGAATCCTGGACATTTTATAAATTACAATTTTTTTAAAAAAAGAAATAGAAAAAGGAAAATAAAAGAAGAAAGAGACAGAAAAGATAAAAACAAAAAAAGAAACAGAAAGGAAAAACGGAAACAGAAAAAACCTGAATGAAAACCAGCCTTGAAAAACAACAGGAAAAAGTGAGTTTTTAATTCACCAAAATCAAGTTATTGTTAATTATAGGTAATCCTTAATTAATTATACAAAATACTTTTATTTTTTTCATTTTTTATTAAATCTTAACAAGATTATAAAATCAATACAAACTTCGTCTCAACATCTTTGTGAATTTTTTTCTAATAGTATATCTAACAACATTGGAAACATTAAAGTCAAATTTATTGTTATACAATACAAAAGTCAATTATGATAAATATGTCAAAGCTAAATTATAATTATAAATCATGTCATTTTTATAAAATTAATTATGTACAATTTTGTTGACTAAATGTAACCAAAGCTTAAGAGAAAATTAACATTCATACAGAATAATATGCCCTATTTGAATATTACAATGCGTCTATATGTTTGTGTGTGTGCGTGTGGGTGTGCTACCATGTTAATATGTACAGATGTCTTGGTAGAGGAATCTAGAATGCACGGATCTAAAAATTATTGCAGCAAAGATTTGAAAATTAGGATTGTCTAGCCTAATTCTAGGTAACATAAAATTCTAGAATGGATGAGGTGTCAACAATTTATTTTTGAGTTCACTTCTCTCACCCTCGCAGGTGCCATTGTTCATTCATCATATTTTTTTCGTGGTGGAATCTTCTCTTAATTACTTCATTCAGTTTACACAAGACGAACTCTGACCAATCCAAAACAACTCAACCTATCAGAATGCATACATTTTTCATGAATTACTTTGCCAACTAACTATTGTAGCAGAAGTAATAAATGTTAAACTATGATATCATTGCTTGGCATGGTGCAGCATGCCCCCATGGGCATTTAACACATATGGATGACCCCCTATAGACGAAGAGTATTAGGGGACTTGTTGCACTACCCTATGAACCTATAACCGGAAATTATGTATGTTTTTTTTCTTCCGTGAGTCGATCAACACCGTAATAATTCGGTTCCACCAGATTAATGGCTCGTAAAATCTAATTAACATGGTAATTTCTTAGGAGTCTGTAATTAGTATAGGTATAGATATAAATATAGATAGATAAGATATAAGATACTATCACCTTTGTCCCACCGACTCAAGAATTTGAAGCCTATTTGTCTGCACCTTGCCTATATAAATTCGCATAAATAATGTCTATACATAACTTCTGTCAATTTTCTGTTCTTAGTGTACAGAGTTTACTTCTGTTTAATTATTTTGCTAGAAATAATGTTTATCATTTATCTTCCTTTTCTAGCCAACCTCCGAGGCCCACCATGTAACAACCATGGATATCCCATTACATAGACCATGTAGATTAGGTTAGGTGAACGGAAACCCTTTGCTTGTACTATTTGTTTTGGGGGAGCTGCACAATATGTTGTTCTGAGTATTTTGTGATAAGGTTAAAGTCTGAACCTGCATGTTGTTAAATAATGAGCTGGCTGAAGTACTTGGTTCCTTCAAATTTTAGTCTGCTATAACTGACTACAAGACCGTATGGATAATTAATTTTACTTTTTTTCTACATTACTAATTTTTTTTGCGGGAATTCTACATTACTAAATTAACTACCATGAAGTATTTTCTATGTGTTAGCTGCTCATCAATTAGACCATGAAAGTATTTGCTGCCGAAGATAGAGGATAAACGGTGATATATATGTGAACTGTGTTGAAATAGCGAACGTGGACACACTCTGCTTGGACTAGAGACATGTGGTATTTTTTCTCCCGTTGAGTCCTCTGAAACAAAAAAGGTTTGGGATATTTTTTGGGTTGCAGATCAAGCAGCGGCTCTCCTGATCCGACCGGGAGCACGAGTGCACGACGACGGCTTGGCTCGTGATGCGGGGAAGAGGCAGAGGTCGGCGCGAGGCGGGTCCGATCGGGATCCAGCGCGGCCGCCGTTGACTCCTTCAGTCGACGTGAAGGCTCGGGTATATCACCCTATCCTTCATCTCTTCCTCTCCTCCTAACTCTCTCTCTCTCTCTCGAAAAACAGCCAGCGCTGATTTCATTCATTAAGAGAAAGGCCGAGACAGCCGGGTTACAGTGTCAGGTTGGTTAGTAGCTACTAATGGACAGCTACAAATGAAAAGAAAACGAAAAGAAAGGCCGGCAGCCAGGTTAGTAGACTAGTGCGCAGTCTCTAGTTACGTGGCATCCACGTTGCCCCGACAAGGCCGGCCGTGCACCAGAGCCGAAGTTCCTCGTTGATGAGCGAGCAAACCGCATCGACCTTTGTCGATCGGTGCTTAAAAATTTGAGCATTTCTCTCCTTCCAGATGCACCACCAGGCGCAAATAACGAGGCTGTTGATCTTCCTCCTGCCAACCAGGGATAGGGATTTGATAAAGCGGTACCACCAGTCTTCAAGGGAGGGCTCCATGGCCGATGGAGGCGTGATTTTGGCGTTGAAGCGTTGGATGATCTGCTGCCACACCGACCTGGAGAACTGGCATTGGGCAAATAGCTGTAGGGCAGTCTCCGGGTGCTGCTGGCACAGGGTGCAAATTGGCGTGTGAGGCCAGTTCTTCTTTGCCCGTTGGTCGGCTGTATTGTGGCGCCCTTGAATGGCCAGCCATGCATGCATCTGGCACTTAGAGGGGGGGGGGGTCCTAGAAGACCAGATCAGCAAGTTGTAGTTGGCCCTGATCATGCCCTGGAAAAGAATCCGGTAGGCTGTTTTAGCAGAGTATTGACCATCAGCAGTCCACTTCCAGTGGATGTCATCAGGTTGCCCCGGCGAGAGGCTCACTTGGGAAGCGATGTGCCATACATGCACATAGTCAGCAAGCACCTGGGTAGTAGGGTTGCTTCTAATGCATGCTATCCATTTGCGGTTCGTAAGGGCTGCCAGGAGCAAAGCCTCCGCCCTCTGCTGTGTGAGTATAGGTGTGGGAATTGATCTCTGAGCGGTGTACCTTGCCACCAGTGGCAGTGCCTGAAGGAGATCGATGCCCCTGATCCTACAACAATTACAGTGCTTGCGGTAAAGATGGCAGCGGAGAGCTTGTCAGAGGGAAAAGGTAGATCCGCCCAAGGCTTGTCCGGGAACTTAGCTTGCTGCCAAAGCCAGTGCGCCCTCAGCCGCCCCTTGGAATTCGAGGTTTGAGATGCCTAGCCCCCCAAATTCAGTCGGTCTGCAAAGAGATTTCCAGCTGACAAGGCATTTTCCTCCTGAAACAGAATTCTTGCCGGCCCAAAGGAAGGGCCTGCGGATTTTGTCAATTTTCTGGTCTAGCCACTTCACTTGTGGTATTGCAATCATCTGGAAGGTTGGCATGGCCGAGAGGGCCGATCGCACAAGCACCACTCTGCCTGTCAGGTTTATCAAGTCAACCTTCCATCCAGAGCACTTCCCAGCTAGGCGGTCAATGTTTGGCTGTAGGTCCACCCTACGTAGCTTCCTGTCGGACAGGGGCATGCCCAGGTACGTGCAAGGGAATGATCCCTGGGTGCATCCCAGCGTCTCCTGCAATTGTGAGGTGTCCAAATTCTGACAACGGATCGGGTAGAAGCTGCTCTTGTTCAAGTTGGTTTGGAGGCCCGTTGCTTGTCCAAACAGCTTGAGGATGGCGTTGACGCCGTAGCATCGTGGATTAGCGGCTTGGAGAAGATGATTATGTCGTCAGCATAGATTGAAGTTCTGAACCTCATGCTCTGATTCTCAAAGGGGGTGAGAACTCCATCGGTGCTAGCCTTGTCCATGAGCCTGGCCAGGCAGACCATAACCAAGACGAAAAGGAAAGGGGAGAGTGGGTCACCCTGGCAAAATCCTTTCCTGTGGTTAATCCTAGCAGAGAGCTCCCCGTTGACCAACACCTTTGTGGAGCAGGTTAACAGAAGTGCAGATATCCAATCTCTCCATCGACCTCCGAATCACCTGTGTGCAAGCAGCTGGAGCAGAAATTCCCAGGAGGTCGAATCAAATGCCTTGGATATATCAAGCTTTAGTAGGAAGGCAGGTGTGTGTTTTTGCTTTAGTGCTCTGGTCAGGCTTTGCACATAAACAAAGTTATCGTGTATGATGCGTTTCTTGATGAAGGCGTTTTGACACTGCAGAATCAGACTGGGCATTAGTGGTTGGAGCCTTCGTGCTAGGATCTTTGCAAGGAGCTTGGCAAAACTATGTATAAGGCTTATTGGTCTGAAGCTATTTGGATGGTTGGCTCCCCATGCTTCGGAATTAGGATCATGAATGTCGAGTTGAGGAGGTGCATGTTTTAAGTGTTGCGAGACTGAAATTTGCAGACTGCTCTCATCAGATCCTCCTTGATTATGCCCCAGCAGGCACGGAAGAACAATCCAGAGAAGCCGTCCGGCCCTGGCGCTTTCTCCGGGTTGATGTCGAACAACGCTGCCTTCACCTCCTCCTCGGTGATGGCCTCGTCGATCGGGCCCAACTCGACCTCAGGGAATTGGATGTTTCTTAGGTTCATAGTTTGGGCGCGGGGCTGGTAAGCAGCAAGGAGGGCCTGGAAGTGATTATGGATAGCTGTCATCTTGGCTTGCTGGTCTGCAATCACTGTCTCATCAATCAACAGAGAAGGGATGAAGTTCTTTCTTCGTCGCGCAGTAGCTTTGACGTGGAAAAATCTGGAGTTACAGTCCCCCTCGCGGAGCCAGAGGAAGCGGGACCATTGCCGCCACATGCAGCGCTCCATGGCAGCCAGACCCAGCCGCTGCATCTTCAGAAGCTTGCGAAAAGAAGTTTTTTCCGCAGTTAGGCTCCTATTTTCCATCGCTACATCCAACTGGAAGATTAATTCAGATACTATTGATGCTCGCAATCGCATATCACTCGTTTTCTGGGCACTCCAGCGTGTGAGGGCCTTAGCAGTTGCCTGGAGCTTCGTGTTGTATGCAGCAAAGGGGTCGGCGGGGGGATTGTGCAGCTTCCATGCCTGTGCCACCACCTCACGAAAACCCTCCCATCTAATCCAATGCTTCTCAAAGCGGAAGCGTCTACAATGCTTGAAGGAATGGTCAGCATTGAGAAGAAGCGGCGTGTGATCAGAGACTGCAGAGGATAGGCCTTGCAGGAGGGAATTAGGGTACCAGTTACTCCAAGGTTCGCTGAACAGTACCCGGTCAAGCTTCACCATCGTTGCCGCTTGCTGCTCGTTGGACCAAGTGTACCGCTTGCCATGCAGGTACATGTATTTGAGCTGAGCATCATTCATAAATTTTTGGAAAGCGTTCATCAAACCCCTGTGAACTCTGGTGTTACTCTTATCAGACATCCGGGCGATCAGGTTGAAGTCCCCAACAAAGATGATCGGGCCCGTGGCCGTACTAGCAATAGCCTTTAGATCAGCAAGGAATTCAAGTTTTTCAGCAGCCGACTAGGGACCATACACGTTCACCAGTATCCATTGTTTCCCAGTCTTCTTATTGGTACAGTTAGTGGAGATGAAGTGGCGGTTGCAGGTTGAACTTGTCACCGAGATGAGGTCGGGGTCCCAAGCGGTGATCAGGCCACCACTTGTGCCCACCGAAGGCAAGAACACGAATGTAGAACATCTGGCCGAGAAGACGTCAACTACATCTTTGGGTGACACAAATTGCAGTTTTGATTCTTGCAGGCAAACCATCGAACAACAGTGCTGACGGACCACATCAGAAACTACCAATCTACGTGCCGGGGAGTTAAGCCCCCTGACGTTCCAAATCAGAAAGTTGCAACTATCCATGGAAACTAACACATCACTAATACAACAGAACAACGGCCACACTCAGGCAGCGACATGCCCTGCCCTCTTCCTCCCAGCTGTGGCATTGAGGGCCAAGTCCGTGAGGGCTTTGATCTGGTCGGTGGTGAGGGGGGATTGGAATGATGCAACATAGCGGGCAAGGAGGCTTGCAACATCTGCAACTGGTTCGTCAAACTCCTCTCCGAGACGGCGGAAGACCGTTTTCTGCGCCATGGTCATCATCGAGTCCCCAGTGGTGTTCAGAGCTAGGCGCCCACTGCGCCTAACCGCCTCCGTGGCCACCGCCTTGACCGCCTGGCGCTTGGGTGGTGCAACGGGCTTGAAGACAGGGCCGTGCAGCAGCACAGGAGCGACTGACGATGCAATGGCCTCCAGGAACTCCTTCAGTCTGTCCGGCCCGCCAGGAACCGCAGATGGGCCTCCAGCGCCTTGAAGGTGGCCCGGCTCTATCGCAGCAGCCACGGGGATGGTGGAGAGTGGTAACTGCGGCGTCAGCGCTGGAGGCGGGCCCGCCGGTGTCCAACACTCCTGTAGCCTTTGGCATGGCGAGCCCTGCAGCTGTGGAGGTGAGGCCATCTCTGGGTTGGGCGGGTTGAGCCCAACTTTTGTCGAAGCAGTGGTGGCAGTTGTCGCAGGTGGGGAGGGCAGAAGAGGCGTGTCGGGAACCGGCAGGGCCGACAGCAGCGGCGTCAGGTGAGCAGGCGGATCACCGATTGGGCAATCGGCCTCCTGTCCCCCCAGAGGCCGCAACGTCCCCGAGGGTAGTGTAGGGCAGCCTGTGACAGTCTCAGGAGCAGAAACCATAGGCCCACCGATAGAGGGCGCTGGCGGGGCAGCGTCTTCCATGGTCGACAGGGGCAACTGGGCGGCCCCGTAAGCAGCCGGATGAGGCGTGGGGCCACGTGGCCCACCAGCATCCACCACCAGCTTGGAGGCAGGCCCACCCCCCCAGCGGATGGGGCCCACAGTCAGAGGACGCAGACAACACAGCCATGTCCGATGGAGCAGCCATGGCGTCGCCGGCTCCGAGGAGGGGGAGACGGCGGCCTCTGCCGCCTGCAGAGGAGGCAGCGCCGCCGAGCCGCTGGAACACGTTCCCGGCGGTATGCCTAGCGAATACGGCCTGCCTGTCCTTCATGCCCCAACGCCAAGGGTAGCGGCAGCGAGGCTCGTCTCCATCCCTGTCGCTGCCACCGGGTTGGTTTGGAGGCCCGCGTCCACCAGGCTTGGGGTAGTGCGTGAGGGAGTCGAGGTGGACGAGGACCTGGGAGTTGAGCGCCTCGGGAGGGGAGCCGAGGTCCTCCCAAGGATTGTCGTCGACGAACTCAGCGAAACCCGCCGATAGACCAAGCTGGTCTAGCGGCGAGGCGCCAGTGATCGGCTCCATGGCATCAAGATCGATGACCTTGGGGATCAGGTCAGGGTTAACCACCCATGCGTACATGATGAAGTAGAAGTAGTCGAGCTTGTCGGAGGAGGAGACGGCCATGGTGCGGAAGCGGCACATCGGGAGCAGCCGGACGACGTTGGTGCAGTTGGCGGCAGAAGGTGGGATGCCCGCGATGAAGAGGCGGACGCAGTAGTGGTATGTCACCATCTCGGTGAGGAAGCACCTGCTCCATGGCCGTAGGACGAGCGGCGTGCCCTGCCAGTGGATGGTCTTGTTGACCTCCAGCTCTGCGCGCCATTGTGGGGTGGTGAAGCGCAGCAAGAAGGCGTCAGGGGTAGAGGAGGTTCACGGCAAGCGCGCCCTCGGGCAGCTGCAGGAGCTCATTGTGGATGGCCTCCTTGATCCAGCTAGGCCATACGTCGGATCTGGCCCCGGCTGAAAGATCGTGGATGTCTCCTAGAGGGGGGGGGGTGAATAGGCGCTTTAGAATAATTACGGTTTAGGCTTGAATAAATGCGGAATAAACCTAGCGGTTAATTTGTCAAGCACAAAACCTAAAACAACTAGGCTTACCTATGTGCACCAATAACTTATGCTAAACAAGATAAACTACTAGGTGATAGCATGATATATGACAAGAAACAATATGGCTATCACAGAGTAAAGTGCATAAGTAAAGGGCTCGGGTATGAGATAACCGAGGCACGCGGAGACGACGATGTATCCCGAAGTTCACACCCTTGCGAATGCTAATCTCCGTTTGGAGCGGTGTGGAGGCACAATGGTCCCCAAGAAGCCACTAGGGCCACCGTAATCTCCTCACGCCCTCGCACAATGCAAGATGCCGTGATTCCACTAAGGGACCCTTGAGGGCGGTCACCGAACCCGTACAAATGGCAACCCTTGGGGGCAGTCACTGAACCCGTACACTTTGGGCAGTCACCGGTACCCGTCAAATTGCTCGGGGCGATCTCCACAACCTAATTGGAGACCCCGACGCTTGCCTGGAGCTTTGCACCACAATGATTGAGCCCCAAACACCAACAACCGTCTAGGGCACCCAAGCACCCAAGAGGAACAAGCTCAAGGGTACCAAGCACCCAAGAGTAATAAGCTTCTCAACTTGTAACTTCCACGTATCACATGGAGAACTCAAACCGAGGCACCAAATGCAATGGCAAGGGCACACGGAGTGCCCAAGTCCTTCTCTCCCAAATCCCACCGAAGCAACAAATGCTAGGGAGGAAAATGAGAGGAAGAACGAAGAAGAGAACACGAAGAACTCCAAGATCTAGATCCAAGGGGTTCCCCTCACATAGAGGAGAAAGTGATTGGTGAAAATGTGGATCTAGATCTCCTCTCTCTTTTCCCTCAAAAACTAGCAAGAATCCATGGAGGGATTGAGAGTTAGCAAGTTCGAAGAAGGTCAACGATGGGGGAAGAACACGAGCTCAAAGGATAAGGTTGAATGGGGAAGAAGACCCCCTTTTATAGGAGCTCCCGAATCCAACTGTTATGTGCTCAGTCCGCGCACGAGCGGTACTACCGCTCAGGGGAACGGTACTACCGCCCGGGAGGTAGAACACGGAGAGCAGAGCGAAACAGAGTGCGTGGCAGAGCCGTATGAGCGGCACTACCGCTGGAGCCAGAAGTACTACTGTTGGACGCAGCGGTACTGCCGCTTGGGACAGCGGTACTACCGCTTGTGGCGATAAGCGGTACTGCCGCTCCGGCCCGGCGGTACTACCGCTGGGACCGCACACAACGCCTACCACGAACACAGGGAGAAGGAACAGAGAGGAGGGCCATTGAGCGGCACTAGGGGTGGTGGTAACCGCGGTACTACCGCTGAACCCGACACGAGAACACCACGTCTCGAGTCGAGGCGGTACCAGCACGGAACCGGAGCCGTACTACCGCTTATGGCCATGGGCGGTACTACCGATGTGGTACAGCGGTACTACCACTTGTGGCGATAATCGGTACTGCCGCTCCGGCCCAGCGGTACTACCGCTGGCGCCATCCTTATGTCACTTCCACGAAAGCAAGTAAACTCCACGGAAAACCAAAACTGCCATAACTTCTGCATATGAGCTCCGAATTGAGCAAACTCAAGCTTGTTGGATACAAGACGACGAGTAGCATCAAAACCTCCAACCGAGAAGAACCGGCAAAACCTCCATCATCGAAAACATCATAGAAGATACAAGTGAACTCTGTTTTCGATGAACCCGAGCTTGTCAACAAGATGACCATAAGCTCCAAAAGTCACAAAGAGAAGAACCAAACAAGAACCAATAAAGATGATGCAAGGATGCAATGGTTTGAGCTCTCTACGAATGATACGATCAAGCTAGTCATCGAGAGCCCCCCTTGATAGTACGACAATCGATCCTATAACCCGGTCTCCCAACTACCACTATGAGACCGGTAAAATAGAAAATCTATCAAGGGCAAACCTTTGTCTTGCACATAGTCCACTTGAGCTAGATGATGTCAATCTTGACTCCCTCAAGTTGGACCACCTTTCTTGATTGCGTTGGTTCGGTGAAGACTAGTAGATTGCTCCCCCATAGTCCACTATGGGTGAGCAACTCTTCCGCACATCTTCACAAGTCCATTGTCACCACAATGGACGTCAAGCTTCAAGCACTTGATCTCTTTGTGATGCATCACTTGAACTTGCACACGGCAACCTAACCCCACACAGAACTCTCACGAAGACCATGGGTTAGTACACAAAGCGTAATGGACAATTCTTACCATACCATGGGATCACTTGATCCCTCTCGGTACATCTTCTACGCTTTGTGGGTTGATCTACTTGATTCACTCTTTGACTTAGTCTTGATCAACCTCTCACAAGATCAATCTTTGGATAATTCCTTGAATAGCACCTTGGTCGACACCAACTCTCCTTGAAACCAACACATGTACTCCAAGAAAAGCCTATGGACAAAACCTTCAAATATAACTCAAGGCAACCATTAGTCCATAGAGATTGTCATCAATTACCAAAACCAAACATGGGGGCACCGCATGTTCTTTCACCGGCGACGATGACTATAGCCGCATGGTTGAGCAGCAGCAACTCATCCGCCGCCATCTCCGGGGAGTACTCGATCGTCGCCCTCGCTCGCTCCACCCGGCGGATGCCCCCCTGTAGGATCGAAAGTATGTCTAGAGGGGGGGTGATTAGACTACTTGACCAAATAAAAATCTAGCCTTTTCCCAATTTTAGTTCTTGGAAAATTTTAGCAACTTTGGACAAGTCAAGCAATCTTAACACAATTCAAGAAAGCATGCAAAGAGTATATGAGCAGCGGAAAGTAAAGCATGCAACTTGCAAGAATGTAAAGGGAAGGGTTTGGAGGATTCAAACGCAATTGGAGACACATATGTTTTTGTCGTGGTTCCGATAGGTGGTGCTATCGTACATCGATGTTGATTGAGACTTCAACCCACGAAGGGTAATGGTTGCGCGAGTCCACGGAGGGCTCCACCCACGAAGGGTCCACGAAGAAGCAACCTTGTCTATCCCTCCTTGATAGTATTGGCTTTTCCTATAGACTCAATGTGATCTTGGATCACTAAAATGGAAAATGTAGAGTCTTGAGCTTTGAGCTTGAGCCAATCCTTTGTCCTTAGCATTTTGAGGGGTCCACTTTTCTCATCCATGCCATGCCAATCATTGAGATTTCCTGAAATATTAGTCTTGAAATAGCATTAGCTCAATGAACTATATGTTGTTAGGAATTACCAAAACCACCTAGGGATAGTTGCACTTTCAATCTCCCCCTTTTTGGTAATTGATGACAACATATAGATCAAAGCTTCGACAAATGATAATAAGAGTGAAAAACATTGTCGTTTTGAGAAGTATGTGAAAAGCAAGAGCTCCCCCTAAATTTGTGCATAGTTTAAGATTTGCTTTGGACTGCAAATGCACAAAGAGTTAGGATCATGGGTTACTCTTCCATGTCACATACATCTTGGTGGAGCGCTCAAAATGATAATAATTAAAATACATGCACTCATCACCAAGCAAAGTGAGTGATCATATGGAATATAAAAGGAAAATGTCATCCAACATGCATAAAGGTAGTATATGATCAAACACATGATCATCCAAGCAAGCACAAAGTATAAAGTATCTCAAATGAGCAGATAATAAAGTTCAACCACCAAGGAGAAACACAAGAGAGAACAAAAGCAACACTCTCTCTCGAAGCCTACGATCTATACATTTTCTCCCCCTTTGGCAACAAGTTACCAAAAAGTTCATAAAAATGCATAGTGCTAAATCGACTCTCAGGCTTGGTCTTCAGGTGGTGGTGTAGACAGAACTCCAAGGACGAAGACGTCAGTCGATGTAGATGGAGCTGGTGGAGTAGGTGCTGGAGCTGGTGGCACTGAAGCTATAGCTTGTGCAGATGAAGTTGCTCTAGTGTCTATGACAGGCATAGCAGCAGACCTCTGACCTATGGGCACTCTAGCAAAAGCATCAGTGGTTGTCTTGCCCTTCTTCTCCTGCACTTCATCCTGAAGTTTCTCAACGACAGACTGATCTCAGTGACCTTCACATCTAAGTCATAGAATTTCTGCTCCACGATCCTCTCCAAGCTCTCCTGGTTTTGAATCAGGGTAGCCAATCCCTTCTCAATCCTCAGAGTGGAGGCAATCAAGTAGCCAAGCTGATCTTGCTTGCTCTTCAGAAGATACTGAGATGTCTCTTCAGTGGTTGGCATCTTTGCAGCCTTTTCAGCCCTTGCCTTCTCCTTCTTGGCTTGTGCGTGCACAGAAGATGGTTCATTTTCATCCATCACCACAGTGTTGTCCTCAAAGTCTGGGTAGATGGGCAGGTGCTCCTTGTCCAGCAGATATGTGCCAGTGCCCATCTTGGAGTTGATCAGCTCCTGGATCTGTGGGGCATACCTACAACTCCTCTTCTGATCTGCAGTTGTCCTCTTTATGGTTTCCACAATTAGGCTCATGACAACTTCTGTGGAACATCAAAAATGTGCAGCAAGTTGATGGAGTGACCTCTGATCATCTTGTGATCACCTGACTTTGGCAAGAGAGTGTTCCTGAGGATCCAGTTGATTGTTGGCAAGCCTGACAGAAGGTAATGTACTGATCCAAACTTGTGTGTCTCAAGACCAGCATCTGGGATCTCTTTGTACATGTGTGTCATGGTGTTGTGATCCTTCTTCTTCTTGGCATAGACATCCAAGTCATCTTCTTGTTCTTCTAGGGCATTGATCAACTGAGCCTATTCTGCAACTGTTGACTGGTACCTAGTGCCTTCAGACATCCAGACAATCCTTCCATCTGGGTAGAAATGAGTTGTGGAGTAGAACTGCATGATGAGCTCATCATTCCACTTTGTGAGATTCTGAGCCACAAACTCATCCACTCCACACGCCTTGAAGGTGTCATATACACCAGGGAAGTGATCCTCATTTTCCTCAATGAATTTCCAATCAACCCATCTCATGTCACACACTATTGGCTTCTTGTCAAGCAACACTGTCTCATAGAAGTCCTGCTGTTCCTTGGTATGGAACTTGTAGTCCACATCAGTTCTTCTTCTGGTGGCATATGGATCTGAATCTCTCCATAGCCTCAATCATGAATCCTTCCTTATCTTCATGTTCTCAGCTACTGGATGAGCATCATTGTGATCTGGAATTTTTGGCTTCAACTTCCTCAAGACATGTGACTCATCATCTTCTTCTTCCATTGCAGCTTCAGGCACTAGGGCCTTGTTCTTTTCCTCAGCAGGGATGTTCCTGGTGCTCCTCTTTGGTTTTGGCTTTGGAGCTGGAGCAGCAATCTTAGGAGCAGGCTTAGATGGAACAGCCCCTACCCTTATAGCATCTCCCATAAGCTTTTGAGCTTTGGGTGCTGGTGCTGCATCCTCTTGCTCTTCCTCTTCTTCAGAGTCTTTCATTATTGAAGATCTCCCAAGCACTCTGGCAGTGGTCTTCTTGACCCTCTCTTTCCTTTTCTTTTCTGCCACAACCTGCTCTTTGGGTGCAGATCCCAAAGTCTCTTGAGTGGATGTTCTGGCTTTTGACATGGGAGCTCTCTTGGCAGGAACCTTTTGCTTCATACCTGGCTTAGTGGTAGCAGCTGTGCCATATTCCTTTTTCAGGACTTTCCTCTTTGAGGTGGCCTCTTCCTCAATAGCCACATAGTCCTCGTCCTCAGGATCTGAGGTTTTCTTCTTTCTGGTCCTGGTGGCTGCCTTAGGCAAGTTGCTGGGTGTGCTCCTGCTTCCATCATCTGAGCTACTGGAGGGACTAGTGCCCTCACTCATCTGAAACTGCTCCTCAGATTTGTTCTGACTGTCACTCTGATCTGACATGATGCAAACACTGACGGCAGACCCTGTGAATAGATTATAGATGAGGTAGAGTGGATGAGCATCACAGTGTGCAGAGGTTTTTGCAAAAGAATGAATCAAAAACTTAGTTTTAGTTTTCCACAGAAAGCATTTCGGATCTACCGATTTGAAATCTCGGTGATACCGAAGCAGCTGTTGGAACCTAAACTAGTGAACTCGGTCAGACCGAGTCACAGTTCGCTGGCACCGAGACTACTAGGGTTTCACAAAGACTCGAACTCGGTCATACCGATTTGCAATTCTCGGTCAGACCGAGAATCACATGTGCAATGGCCTGAGCCAAATCGGTGGAACCGATTTCAACAACTCGGTCGGTCCGAGATGGTTTCGGTGGAAACCTAACCCTAAATTTTCAATCCACAACTAAACTACGGAGTGACTTCGATGGATAGAATAATCTCAATCGTGGAAAGATACATGGAAAAACAATGTGCTGGGAAATTGGAGTGAGAACAACACAAAGATCAAGTCCATACCCTAGTTCGACGATGGAGTTGCTACGGCGGCAACGGCGGAGACGATCCCGTTGACGGCGGCGGAGACTAGCGACTGGAGGCGGCTAGCGACGAGGAGGACGATCCGGAGACCAGCGACTGGAGGCGGCTAGCGACGAGGAGGACGATCCGGAGACCCAGCGAGGCAGAGCAAGCTGAGCGCGGGCGAAGAGGTTCGGAAAGTTTTCCAAATTTTGGCCCATGGGTATATATAGCCTAACCCCATCGGTGTGACCGAGTGGAACAACTCGGTGGCACCGAGATGCATAACTGCAAGCAGTTACTGCAACTCGGTGTGACCGAAAAGTTCAAATCGGTTGCACCAAGATTAAAAACCTAGATCAACTTAGTGATCTCGGTATGACCGAAATGGATGAATTGGTCAGACCGAAACGCACAAAGAAGTTTTGGAAGTTTAAGTCTATGACGAATCGGGGACTCCGAGTGCTCCTCACACAGAGTGGTTCGAATCTGACTTGATCAAACTTTGTAATGCAGCATGAATAGAGTTTGAGACGAGAAGAGCATAGATAGCTAGAGAAAGTTCTTACGCATTCTTGTCCATCCACTTGGCAAGAGAAAAAGAAACCAACCAATCAAAACAACAAGTAGATGTCCTCGAATGAGTAAATTATGCAACCAACATGCTCACACAATAAAATGACAAATGAAATATGTGGCAAAGCATGCACAAACAATTCTAGCATCTATCAAGCAATTGGCGATGACTAGGTCCTCTATATATGAGTATATTGACTTAGGAGTCAAATGAGAACATTTGATCATAGGTCATACTCATCGTTTAAGCACAAGTGGGGTTACAACTTTTACATAAAGCGTTGTTGTGTTCACACCATTAGAGTTGCTTTAGCTCAATTCTTAGAGTAAAGCTCCCCCTAGATGTGAGATCCCCTCTAAGAGGGATGAACTAACCTTGGGTTTTGTTGATGATGACTTCATGTAGGTGTTGAAGATGTGGATCCTCTAAGTTGATGTAGATCATTCGGAGCTATCCTTTGGAGCGAGTTTCACTTTCAATACCTACACGGGTTAGACATAGAGTGATGCACACACAAGATGATGTCTATGAGAGCATTAGGTTACCTTGTCCCTTGTCTTACCAACAAGAGGGTTTGTGACTCCTTGAACTAGTGCAAGATGTGGAAGTTGATTGCACTTGTTCTTGCCAAAATGATAAGAGTGAAGTATGTTGGCGGAGTCACCCTCAAGAACTCTCTAGTTCTTCTTCTTCAGGGTGCACACCATCTTGATGGGAATCCTCGGACTTGTAGTTGTACTTGATGAAGTGGAACTTGATGTAGTCTTGGGAACCCACTTGACCAAGGCCTTAGGAGCTTCTTCAAGTGCATCAATTTCCTCTTGAAGCTTGTCCTTGCCTTTTTCCTTATGGTCTTGTGGTGGAAGATCATCTCGAGCTTGTGTACCTTTGAAAGAAGTAGGATCATACTTCTCTTGTTGAGGAACAAACTTCGTCTTGGGGTATTGATCTTCTTCCCACTCAACTCCATTGGCATTGAACTTTCGTTCAAAACCAATACCTTGATTCTTCCGGTGCCTTCCTTGCTTGCGTACAATTTCCTCGAATTGCTTACTCCCGGCAAGGCTCTTGTAAACACCTTTCTCTATGATTCCCTTCAGTAAGCTATTTTCTTGCTCAAGTGTAACTTGGCTAAGAGAATCATTAGTGGAATCAAGAGAACTACTAGAAGCAACAATATTGGATTTAGCATGATTATTGTTACTACTAGAGGAAGAATCCTTCTTGTTCTTGTTACTACACTTCACTTGAGGCATGTAAGTGGATAAGAGTAAACGCTTGGCAATGTAAGAAGAACTTTTCTTGCGAAGATCATCATTGATTGCCTTTAAGAACTCATGCTCTTGCTCAAGATTGAGCTTCTCAAAACGTAATTTCTCATGAGTCCTTAAAAGTTCTCGATGATCTCCTAAGATAGTTTCATGAGCTAACTTAAGAGTGTTTAGTTCTTTAGTTAGCGACTCAATCTTCTCCTTATCATTGTCATTCATTTTATCTTAATTAGCATGATTAATTGATGTTTCATCATAGTATTCATCACTAGAGTTGTCAACAAGTAGATCATCATCACCTAACAAGTCATCTTCATCACTATTGAAATCAACATACTCGGGGTGTGATACCTTTGGACCTTTGGCCATGAAGCATCTTCCAATTCCTTCATTTGGTGAATCAAATATGTCGTAGGAGTTGGTTGACACAAGTGCTAGACCAGCAACACCTTCATCTTGAGTATATTCGGAGTCGGAGTGATAACTTCTCTCCGAGTGATTGTCGGAGTCGGAGGCGGATACCCATTCACCAACATGAGCTTGATGTCTTCATTTTGTGTAGCTCCTTGATGACTTGTCCTTCCTTTCCGAATCCTTGCTTCTCCGAGAGGGTCTTCGTTCATAACGATCATCCCTACTCCTTCTCTCCCTCGATGGTGATTCTTCTCTTCTACTTCTTCTTTTGGGAGAATCTTCTCTTCTCTTGTAGGGGGGCGTACACTCATTTGAGTAGTGTCCGGGTCTTCCACAATTGTAGCAGTTTCGCTCTCGACTAGAAGATCTTTTGTCATTGTAGGACCTTGACTTGGAACTTTTCTCTTTGCTTCTACTCTTGTAGAACTTGTTGAAGTTCTTCACCATTAGGCTCAATTCTTCATTGAAGGTTTGTTTCTCACTTGATGATGTGGGAGCTTCACATGAGGCTTTGTAAGCACCACTTGACTTGTTATGGAGCTCCTCCTTATCCTTGAGTGACATCTCATGAGTAACAATTCTTCCAATGACTTCCGTTGGCTTGAGATCCTTGTAATTTGGCATCATTTGGATCAATGTGCATACGGTATCATATTTTCCATCCAAGGCTCTTAGGATCTTCTTGATGATGAATTTGTTGGTCATCTCTTCACTTCCTAAGCCGGCAATCTCATTTGTGATAAGAGCAAGCCTAGAGTACATTTCAGCGACACCTTCACCATCCTTCATTTTGAACTTGTCAAGTTGACTTTGAAGCACATCCAACTTGGATTCCTTGACGGAGTCGGTACCTTCGTGCATATCAATCAAAGTATCCCAAATTTCCTTTGTATTCTCAAGACGGCTGATTTTGTTGAATTCTTCAGGGCACAATCCGTTGAAGAGGATATCACAAGCTTGAGCATTGTATTGTAGCATCTTGAACTCTTTCGCGGTAGCTTCACGGTTCGGTTCTCTCCCATCAAAGAATTCACCTTGCAAGCCAATACACACAATAGCCCAAACGGCGGGGTTATGTCCAAGAATATGCATTTTCATCTTATGCTTCCAACTAGCAAAATTAGTGCTATCAAAGTAAGGACCTCTACGGTGGTAATTTCCCTCGCTAGATGCCATACTCTCCTAGGTTATGAAACCAAGGCTATGACCACCAAAAGCTATGGAAATCAAAGCAAATGGAGACCAAAGCTCTGATACCACTTGTAGGATCGAAAGTATGTCTAGAGGGGGGTGATTAGACTACTTGACCAAATAAAAATATAGCATTTTCCCAATTTTAGTTCTTGGCATATTTTAGCAACTTTGGACAAGTCAAGCAATCTTAACACTATTCAAGCAAGCATGCAAAGAGTATATGAGCAGCGAAAAGTAAAGCATGCAATTTGCAAGAACGTAAAGGGAAGGGTTTGGAGGATTCAAACGCAATTGGAGACACGGATGTTTTTGTCATGGTTCCGATAGGTGGTGCTATCGTACATCGACGTTGATGGAGACTTCAACCCACGAAGGGTAACGGTTGCGCGAGTCCATGGAGGGCTCCACCCACGAAGGGTCCATGAAGAAGCAACCTTGTCTATCCCACCATGGCCATCGCCCACGAAGGAATTGCCTCACTAGCGGTAGATCTTCACGAAGTAGGCGATCTCCTTGCCCTTACTAACTCCTTGGTTCAACTCCACAATCTTGTCGGAGGCTCCCAAGTGACACCTAACCAATCTAAGAGACACCACTCTTCAAGAAGTAACAAATGGTGTGTTGATGATAAACTCCTTGCTCTTGTGCTTCAAATGATAGTCTCTCCAACACTCAACTCTCTCTCACAGGATTTGGATTTGGTGGAAAGAAGATTTGAGTGGAAAGCAACTTGGGAAGGCTAGAGATCAAGATTCATATGGTAGGAATGGAATATCTTGGTCTCAACACAAGTGTAGGTGGTTCTCTCTCAGAAAAAGTAAGTTGGAAGTGTTGGTTCGTTCTGATGGCTCTCTTCACGAATGAAGAGGAGGTGGAGGGGTATTTATAGCCTCCACACAAAATCTAACCGTTACACATAACTTCCCAAACTCGGTGGGACCGAATGGTTAAACTCGGTCGGACCGATTCAGCAAAGCTAGTGACCGTTAGGGTTTTCGATGGGACCGACATGCAACTCGGTAGGACCGATATGATTAGGGTTAGGGCATAACGTAATCTCGGTGAGACCGATTACACAAACTCGGTCAGACCGATTTTAGTAATAAGCTAACCAGAGAGTTGGCCAGGTAAACTCGGTGGGACCGGTCGCTCATTTCGGTGAGACCGAAACGTTACGAAGGGAAAACAGAGAGTTTGCATTGCTCATTTCGGTGGGACCGATCACTCATTTCGGTGAGACCAATTTGCCTAGGGTTTGTGGCAGTGGCTATGACATTTGAAACTCGGTGGCGCCGGATAGAAAGAACCGGTGGGGCCGAGTTTGACTTTTGGTTTAGGTCATATGTGGATGTGAGAAAGTAGTTGAGGGCTTTGGAGCATATCACTAGCATTTGAGCAAGAATCTTATTAAGCAACACCTCATCCCTCCTTGATAGCATTGGCTTTTCCTATAGATTCAATGTGATCTTGGATCATTAAAATAGAAAATGTAGAGTCTTGAGCTGTGAGCTTGAGCCAATCCTTTGTCCTTAGCATTTTGAGAGGTCCACTTTTCTCATCCATGCCATGCCAATCATTGAGCTTTCCTGAAATATTAGTCTTAAAATAGTATTAGCTTAATGAAATATATGTTGTTAAGAATTACCAAAACCACTTAGGGATAGTTGCACTTTCACACCCGGGGGGGAGGGACACAGGTGAGCGAGGGGCAGGAGTGAGGTGTCCATGGCCGCCGCCTCCATCGGGGTCGGGGCCTCTCTGCGAGCCGCTGCGGACGGAGGCGGAGGGAAGGAGATCCTGGTATGGACAGGGGCACGCGTGGCTTGTGGCCTTGGAGCTGGTGGGAGACGGGGAGCAGGGGTGGGGGTGGGGGGTGGGTGTGGTGGTGGTGGTGATGGTGGTGGTGCCGGCGGCGACGAGGGGGAAGCGCACTCTTGCCCTGGCGGGTAGGCGGAGGGAGGATGGCGGCAGCTGTGTGATGAGAGGGTTGCGGTCAAGGAACGGTGGCGGGGGGCGTTGATGTGCAAGATGGGGTGGCGGGGTGGGAGCCCTTAAATCAGCGCACTGCCTGGCGATGTGGCCGGCGGTGAAGCATTTACGACAGCGAACTGGGTTGGTGCAGCGGGCGATGAAATGCTTGTCGGAGAGGCACCGGAAGCACAGGCGGGAGCAGTCCAACGCGTGAACCTTGGGCGGCATGGGCTTACCGTGAATCTCGCGCATGCGCGCCTTCTTCTGCTTGCGCGTGCTGTGGATCTGCCACCCCTCCCCGTCCTCATCAAAGCGCTGCAGGGGCAGGTCACATCGCCTTGAAGGCAAAGCCGCCTCGCCGGGTGAGCTGCCGCCCTGCACCACGGTCGCGTAGGACTGCAGGAGGGTGGGGAGCTCGAGCCGGGCGAGTCTTGGTCAGAGAAGCTCGCGGAGAAGTGAATGCGCTCGCGCGTGTCCGGGGAGGCGCCGCCGTGGGAAGCAGGCGTGCTGCAGCGTAATAACGCCGGAGTGGTAGGGCTGGGGCATGGCATGGCGGCGTGGACGGCGGCCGAGGAGGCCGAGGAGGCCGCCGACGGGAGGGGCGAGAGCTAGGCTAATGTGTGCTAGGCGGACTCATCCCTGCTGGTGGTTCAGTGAATGGAGAATGAAACACAACCCGGCAGTGATATTCTCTCTCTCTCTCTCTCTCTCTCTCTCTCTCTCTCTCTCTCTCTCTCTCTCTCTCTCTCTCATCACTTGCCTCCCTCTGCCATCTTGAGATGCACCTTGATCTGGGCGATTCCATTAGCTTCATGGCTTTGGAATCGACCTCTCGTTCGGGATGAGTTGAGGATTTTTTCCTTGCTAAGGATAGGACTGCACCTGCAGGTTAAACTCCATGAGCTTCAGTGGCACGGACGGCTGGATCTATGACAAGCTGAGCATGCTGCTACGCCCAGCTCCTCCTCGGAACATGGTACGCAGATGTTGTCTTTTCATATTCAAATAAGCAAGTCATCTCCGCATTGCATCTTACATCCATCGAATTGAGGGATTGATTGTTGGTTTTGTCATAGGTTTACATGACAGGAGAAGGCAAATATCAGGGGAAAATAAAAGCAATCCCTACACAGATAAAAACAGTCCCTGCAATGTATCTGTTTTTTGAGAAGTTGTCCACAGTTGAGTAGTTGATACATTGGATGAGTATTCAGATGGTGCAGTTGATTTGTCCCGTGCCATCTGGTCTTCTGTTGGTTAATAAATGCATATTGCATTTTGTTAAACAATGTGTTCTTCATTTTTTTTTTATTGAGTTATACTTGTATCTTTTAAGCTTCGAAGGGCGAGGAAAGGTGGACCAAGTAGTCTAGCAGAACCAAGTGCATTTTTAGGATAATGGCTTCAGATTAGAGTGGGAAGGTATATATATGTGTTATGTCCACAAGAAGAACAGTGAATACTAATGCAATCTTTTCTAGCATGGTTTGTTCATGTGAATTCACTTTTAGTAGATGTTATTCTCACTGGTTTGCTATGTTTGCAAGGGTGGATTTACTTTCAGTTTGAATTTGTGGTATATGGTGTATGTTCTGCACTGGTGTGACCTTTACCTTCTTTGTTAGTTTCTTGGTCCTCTTTCTAGATATACAATTGCATGTTCCATCTCATTTATTCACTGCTTGTTGTTTATCTAACAGGGAGTCTCCAAGTTTTGATTGCATCTCTTAGAATGATTGCAACTATCAGGTTGATGAACTGAATTTTGTTTATGTTGTGTCAGTAGTGGTGTATAGTTTTTGTATAAGCACATTGCTACGCCATATCTCAATGGGCCTGGGCTGAGGCTGAGAAAAAAACAAAACAAAAGGAGAAAAGAGCACCACGGGAATTCTAACCCGCGAACTGTAGCACATTGCTACGCCAGCAAGCCACCAGAACAAGCGCGTGATCTTGTACACATGGAGATGCATGCTTTATTATATGTTTGTTTTCGTCTTTACAAAAAATCATGAATTTATAAAATGTTCAGGAGTTTTTTTAAAACGTTCATCGATTCAAACAATGTTCAAGATTCAAAAATAAAGGCTCGTGTCGACAGAACAATGTCCACGAATTTATATAAAATATTCAAAACAATGTATGGGACTGTAAAAAACCAATCTTTTAAAAAATGTTCACTGATTCAAAAAAATATTCATGAATTCAAAAAATGTTAGTCACAAACAAAAACTGTTTTTTAATATCAAAATTTGTTCCCAAATTTCAAGAAATATCCGCCTATGCATAAAAACTTGTTGATGAGTTCTAAAACAATGTATGCAATTTCAAAAAAACTTGTGAATTCAAAAATTATTCACGAATTTGTAAAAAAATCATGATTTGAAAAATATTCGCATTTTCAAAAATTCTCTACGTATTGGGTACAGGGGGTACGCATGGTATTTTTTAGTAAACAAATAGATTTTTACTGCTTGAAAAAATTCCAAAATTGTATGTATATGCATGTATAGTAGCGCAATATCATTGTGCAATATTTCATCAATACATGTGCTTGTATGTGAGAGATACAAAGAACATAAATGCATGAAAAAAATACTTGTTGATGAAAAATTCATAAAAATGCTATAATTATTATAAATTCTGGGTCATTTTTTGAAAAGGGGGATTTTTTGTATTGCTGAACAAACTTTCAAATTCAGAACAAGAATTTATGACCAGGAAAATTTTGAAAATAAGAAGAATTTTTTTGCAAATGAAAACATTTTTGAAAACTTCTAAATTTTTTATACTGTGACCAAATTTTGAAACTTCAAACTATTTTCGGAAAATGTGATTCGCTAAAATTTTCTGAACTAGTTTTCCGAAAATGTGATTCGCTAAAATTTTCTGAACTAGTTTTTGGAAAATGTGATTCGCTAGAGAAGGAAGAAAAGAAAAAAGAAACAGAAAAACGAAAAAGAAAAGGGAGTATGGTTCGAAACCATGTTCATCTTAGTAGCAAATCCTACTGTTTTTCGCAAAAAAAAAATACTACTGCCAGCTTAATTCGCTAACACGCGCATTCTCAAAAAAAAAGTCTAGGCCTGATATAGCGGAATGGACAATGCTATTTATATAGAGGTGTGTCCATCCATGTTTTATCAAAAGCGGGCCCTTAGTGTGGTGGCTTGCGCTCGCAGATTTGGGCCAGCGGTCGCGAGTTCAAAGTTATAATCACTTGATTATTTTTCCTGCTAACTTTGTGTTACCCTGCGCTTGTTAAAGACATTTGGGTCACAGGCCATAAATCTTGAGATATCCCTCTCACACACAATAAGCAGCCCAGGCAAGTACCCACTTGTGAGATATTTACTTAAGCAGCTATGGAAGCAGAAGCTCATGGGAGCCAAGAGTTCAAACATTTGCGTCGAGACTCCTCGGTATACCTGGCCAAACCTCGGGCCGGGCCTAGCCAAGCCCAAGGCAAAAATCCTAGGCCAAGGCCCGGCTCGCCCATCGGGCCTGTTTTGGGGGGCCAAGCCTGGCCCGAACACGTAAAAGCCCATCGAGCCTTGCGCCGTGCCCCTTCAGAAAAGCACAAAAACAACGGGCCCGGCCTGGCCATCGGGCTCAAAATCTAGGCCCGAGCCCGGCCTAGGAGCAGCGTCGGGCCAGGCCGGGTCGGGCCGGGCTTCCCAAGGCCAAGACTACTCCTCGGGAAAGCCCTACCCGTATGTACTAATGTTGCAGGTGCAGTCAACAGGAGGATGAACTTCATTTGTTTTTTAATTGTGATTTTTGCGCTTACTAACAATCACCACGATGCAACTTATCATCCAAGCTTTGTTAAATATGAAGCATCGTCATGCTTCTATACACACCATTTTCAATTTTCTTCGGTGCACTTAGAAGTCAAGAAATGCTGCCTACTTTACTAGGAAAGTAAGCTTGCCCCATCAGGTTTACCACGCTGCCACAACTATTGCTGAATGACAACAGATTGCACATACTGTACTGCCTCAACCTGCTGACATTTTTTACTGCAGGGAAATCTACCAAAAGTGACCTCATTGCAGGACCAAGAATCAGATGCGGCTTTCAATTCTTCAAAATTCCCAGGACTGCAGGCCAATGCAAAAGCTACAGGAATTGGATTCTTCAACTTTATATTTATCCCTCTCTACCTGTGAATTCTCCTCATCACGCAAAAGCAACAAGCCTCCTACTCACAGCCACGGCAAAAAAACATTCTACAGTTTGATCGGCCTTCATTCCTCACAGTCACAGGTAATCTAACCCTAGCGAGGGCTGCGTCAACTACGCATGTGAATTCTGACAACATTCACCCGGCCATCAAACATCCACCCCTCTGTACCAACATATAAGACGTTTTGAACTGCAAAAAACGTCTTATATTTTGATAGAGGCAGCATCTCTGAAGGCTCTCGTCAACCACGCATTCACATGCTTCCAGCACCAGACATTCATCAAACTTAGCATCATGCTGTCAGCTCATCGCGAATTCACGATGAATATACCCTCCCTTCTCTCGCCATTCAGGCCATGAAGTGGAGCAACATGATTTTGAATAGTTAAAAGATGAATCCAAATAGAACAAACATGTCTAAGGTCATCAAGTTACACAAACTAGGTGAAGGTACAACATTGCAAAATCCAGGAATATATCGTTCAAGACAGTACAGCTTACACATAATCTAGCATGAGGCCCATCATGCGCAGCATGTTATCCGACTTGACATCGGGCCTCTGCCGCGCATCAAGTAGGTGTCCAAGGAGCAGGAGTGTCTCGCCGAAGCGTGGAAAGTCATCTGCCTCGATCCCATCATCGGCACGAACCAGAGCATCGAGACGTATTGGGAGCGCATCAAGGCCGAGTTCGACGAGCGCAAGCTCCTCTACCCCTGCTTCAAAGGCGTCTACATGCAGCGCGGGTCGAAGGCAATGATGAACCATTAGGGGCTCATCCAAACGGCGTGCAACAAATGGCATGAGATCGTCGAGGACATCACGGCTCGCCCGAAGAGCGGCGTCAGCATTGAGGACCAGGTATGGCACGCCGGTATACCACTTCTTTTCGCCGTGCGCGCCCACCAACTGTTTGTTCGTCGGCGCAGCTGCTGCGGATGTTCGCCATGTATCGCCAGGACAGCAGCGACCAAGATTTCAAGTACCTCCACGTCTTCAAGCGGATCGAGAAGTGCGAGCAGTGGGCGGATGTCCGACTGTTGAGGCATATATCTCTCGATGTGGTTTTGGTGATTGATGACTACGTGTTTGCGGACTAATCGTGTGCTTTGAGCATTTCAGAGATTCATCCTTGGCTCGAGACGATTTCTTCCCCTCTGAGTGTCATTCAAGACGGTGTAGCTCATTCGTTTCTCTTTTGATGAACTAGTTGCGTAGAGGGCGTCGTACTATCAAGAAGGGGTCCGCTGTGGTATTGCTTGGGTGGAATCAACACGTACACATCCACTTCTCACCCTCCGAGCCCTTCCGCTTCAATGGAGAGATATTTTCTCTACTTGTGTGTCTTGTCTGGGTCCCAGCGGTAGTACCGTGCTACCCAGCGGTAGTATCGCTGAGGGGTCACAAGCGGCAGTACCGCTCCGCAGCGGTAGTACCGCCGGTGACTCCGCAGCTGTACTACCGCTGGCTTGCCTGGTTTCTACCGCCTCGACTCGAGGGCTCTTTTTCTCATGTCGGGTTTTGCGGCACTAGTGCGGCAGTAGAGGCGGTAGTACCGCTTCTCAGCGGTAGTACCGCCCCTACCACCGCGGTAGTACCGCTCTGGGTCCAGGTCCCTGCTTCTCTCCTTTGCGCGGCAATACCGCTAGGTGGAACGGCAGTACCGCTGGCTCAGCGGTAGTACCGCCCACCCAAGCGATACTACCGCCCTCTGCGGGGCTGTTTAGTGGGGCAACGGTTGGATTGTTGCCCCCACTATAAAAGGGGGTCCCTTCTTCCCCGTTGACCTACCTCTTCCCCCTCAAGCTCCATTAATGCTCCAAGCTCCATTTTCGCCCGATCTATCTCTCTAGCCAATCAAACTTGTTGATTTGCTCAGGAGTGGTTGAGAAGGCCCCGATCTACACTTCCACCAAGAGATTTTTGATTCCCCCACCTATCCCTAGCGGATCTTGTTACTCTTGGGTGTTTGAGCACCCTAGACGGTTGAGGTCACCACGGAGCCATTCTCCATTGTGGTGAAGCTTCGTGGTATTGTTGGGAGCTTCCGATTAAGTTGTGGAGTTTGCCCCAACCTTGTTTGTAAAGGTCCGGTCGCCGCCTTCAAGGGCACCAATAGTGGAATCACGGCATCTCGCATTGTGTGAGGGCGTGAGGAGAATACGGTGGCCCTAGTGGCTTCTTGGGGAGCATTGTGCCTCCACACCGCTCTAACTGAGACGTACTTCCCCTTAAAAGGAAGGAACTTCGGTAACACATGCTCGTCTTCACCGGATCCACTCTTGGTTATCTCTTACCTTTACTTGTGCAACCTCTTTAGTGTTACTTCTCTTGCTTGCTTGTTTGTTTGTTGTTGTTGTTGCATCATATAGGTTGCTCACCTAGTTGCACATCTAGACAACCTACTTTGATGCAAAGTTCAATTTGGTAAAGAAAAGTAAAAAAATTGTTAGTTGCCTATTCGCCCCCCTCTAGTCAACCATATCGATCCTTTCAATTGGTATCAGAGCCTCGTCTCTTTATTAAGGACTTTACCGTCCGAAGAGTATGGTTGATACCATAGACGGTGTGGAGGAACACTCCGGTGTGAATCCGATCTCGTCTACAGGCGATGGGGGAACCTCGGTCTCTCTTGAGGAGTTCAATGTGGCCTTGGAGACATTGAAAACCTCCATGACGACCGAGGTTGAAAGCACGTTTACTAAATTCCTTGAAGGGCTTAAACTATCCACCGCACCGTTGAAAGTGGCTGATCCCACCGACAAGGTGACGAATGCTTTCTCCGACAAGGGGGAAGCTAGTAGTGAAAAGGCTCCTTCTTCTAGTGGTAAAAATGGCACCGGCATCTTTGCTCATGTGGAACCACCACTTGTTTATGGTGGACCGGTTCCTTCCAGTCATTTGAATCATGACGGTCCTCCCCCTAAGATTGTGAAAAATGAGGACTTTGATTCTTGGGTTTACCACTTTAAGCGTCATTTAAATCATGTGAACACTAATCTTTGGAGAATCATTGAAGAAGGTTTCCATCCGCATGATTCAAGCAACTTCACTCCTTGAGAAGCCGCAGATAATCAACTCAATGAGAATGCTCTCTTCATCATCCAAGATGCAATTCCACCCGAAGATCTACCTCATCTTCGGCCCTTCGCCTTGGCCAAAGACGCATGGCTTTGTGTTGTCTCACTCTACCGGGGAAGCGCAAGCATTCAACGCTCCAACTATGAAGTGGTGCAAGATGAAGCCGATGAGTTTGCAATGAAAGAAGATGAAGAACCTCGTGAGCTCTATCGGAGAGTAACCAAACTCGCGGTCTCACTCCGAGATCACGGGAGCAAGGACACGGATGACAATTGGATCAAGCGCAAATTCCTCAAGGCAATGATGCCTTACCACAAGGCCATGTCCTCCGTCATTCGTCAAAGGCCGGACTTCCACACTTTGACCTCAAGCGAAGTGTTGGATGAGTTTGTGGCCATGAACATCTTGGACAAGACCGCCGACAATGCGGTGCTCCGTTCTCAAAGGGCAAAGAAGCCCAACCTTGCTTTGAAGGCCAAGGTCTGCGTTGAAGAAGAAGAAGAAGAAGAGGAATAAGAGGAGAGCAACCCCGAAGATACAAAGTATGCATATCATGAACACATGGCACTTGCTTCAAGACAATTTTGTAGCAAGAAGAACTCAAGGCCAAACTTTAACAAAAACAACTCAAGTGGCACGAAGAGCAAGCAACGTGTAAGGACTTGCTACAATTGTGGCAATGTGAGTCATTTTGTTGCGGAGTGCCCGTATGAGAAGAGGGAAGACAATGGTGGCAAGCACATCCGTAAGGACAAGGCCAAGTCGTTCCCCAACAAGAGCAACTTCACCAAGAAGACTCCTTCCAAGGCATTGGTGGTACAAGAAGAGTACAATGAGGATGATGATGATGATGAAGATGGTGAGTCGGTTGCCATGGCCTCAGTTTCCATTGTGACAACTCCACGGGTGTCTCTCTTCGACTCACGCAATGAGAGCATCACCGCCAAGTGCCTCATGGCTAAAGCCACCAGCAAGGTAACCCCCAACATCAAAACTACCATCATTAATCATTCTTCTGCCACGGATAGCATTGATGAACATGAGGGAGCTAATGTGGAGGTGAATGAGTTTGAGGCCTTTATGGGAAAACTTAAGGGTAAATCCAAGAAGCACTTTGTTGCTCTCTTGTAACAACTTGGTGAAGCCAATGACATGATCGAGGCCCACGAAGATACCATCTCTAAGATGGAAGGACATAGTCGTGACTATGCCAATGAGATTTCGGATCTTTCCAATGCTCTTGAGGAAGAGCGTGGTCTTCGTTTGGCTCTTAAGGAGTCACACAAAGTTGATTATGATGAGTTAAAGAAAGATTTTGATCATGTTCTCATTGTTTCTCGTGTGCTAAACTCCGAGAAGGCCGAACTTGAGGTTGATCTTGCCAGACTCAAATAGGAGTTTGATCTACTTGACAAGGCTCACAAGGTCTTGAAGGGTGCTCATGCTCGCCTCAAAGAGTCTCATGATCAACTTCAAGTAAAGCTAACCAAGGAAAAAGCCACTTTTCCTCGTATGATGTTAATTGATAATGCAAATGCTACTAACTCGTGTTGTGAGCATGTGCATCTTGTTGAGGAGAACGCTAAGCTAAAGGTGCAACTTGAGAAAGGTCTTGCGTCTTGCATACAAGGTAAGAAGAACCTCAACGACCTCTTGACCAACCAAAAGGGAGTTGTGGCCAAGGAAGGGATTGGGTACGTGCCCGAGTCCAAGAACAAGAAGAAGAATGACAAGACCAAACGACCTCCTCCTCTCATGCAAACCTTTGTGAAGGAGGGAGAGAGTGCTTCCAAGGAGAAGAAGAACAATGCGAAGGGTGGCGGTGTCAAAAAGGGCAATGCCACTCCTCCTATCAAAGCTGGCGACTTTAATCCTTCTTATGTGTTATGTCGTGCTATTGATGGGCATGTCTATGCCAAATTTGTTGGTTATCCTCATGAGTACATTGAATGGTCTATTTGGGTTCCAAAGACCCTTGTTACTAACATCAAAGGACCCATTACAAAATGGGTACCTAAAACCAAGCATTGATCTCTTATAGGTGTTTGCTTTCGGTGGGGGATCATGGTTGCTCGATAGCGGAGCTACAAATCATATGACCGGAAGCAAGGAATTGGTGGTGGACGTGCACAAGATTCCATCTATGCCCACCAATGTCGAGTGGGGTGACGCCTCATCTTCTAAGGTACTGGGACTTGGCAAGGTAGTCATCTCTCATGATCTCACGATCGAGAAGGTCATGCTTGTTGAGTCCCTTGCATACAATTTACTTTCCGTTCGTCAACTTGCAATCATGGGCTTTGCCACTTTCTTTGATATTGATACAGTGGCCCTCTTGTGGAGCAAGACTCTTAAAGTAGCCTTTGTTGGGCATGTCGAGAACGGTCTATATGTGATTAACTTTTCAGAGCGACCCACTAAGACCGTGACATGCCTAATGGCTAAAGTTGATGTGGGATGGTGTTGGCATCGCCGTTTAGCCCATGTCAATATGAGATCTTTGCAAAGTCTTCTCAAGGGGGACCATGTCCGTGGACTAACAAATGTTAGTTTTGCTAAAGATCGTGCTTGCAGTGCTTGTATCAAAGGAAAGCTACACGAGAAGGCTCACCCTCCCACGACTATCATTTCCTCAAAGAGGACTTTGGAGCTCCTTCACTTGGATCTCTTTGGGCCTCCATCCTTTGATAGTCTTGGGGGTAGGAAGTACTGCTTGGTGATTGTGGATGACTACTCAAGATACACTTGGGTGTATTTCTTCAAGAGGAAGAGCGAGAACCAACAAACCGTCATTGACTTTGCAAATGAAGCACAACGTCAACACAATGCAAAGATCTTGACAATAAGAAGTGACAACGGCACCGAGTTCAAGAACTACACCTTGGATGAGTTTCTTAGTGATGAGGGGATCAAGCATCAATATTCCGCACCTTACATCCCTCAACAAAACGGTGTTGCGGAGAGGAAGAACCAGACATTGATGGATGCGGCAAGGACCATGATCGCGGAGTTCAAGTCTCCATACAACTTTTGGGCCGAAGCCATCAACACCGTGTGTCATGCATCCAATCGGCTCTACCTCCGCAAGGGCTTGAACAATACTCCATATGAGATACTCACCGGTAACAAGCCCAACCTTAAGTACTTTCGGGTGTTCGGGTGTTAGTGTTTCATTCTCAAGAAAGGTGTTCGGTTGTCTAAATTTGAGGCTAGAGCTTATGAGGGCATATTTGTTGGTTATGCTACAAACTCTCATGCTTACCGTGTCCTCAATAAATCCACGGGACTTATTGAGGAGACGTGTAACATGGAGTTTGATGAGAATAACGGCTCCCAAGTGGCGCAAAGTGGCACTTGTGATGTAGGTGATGAAATTCCTCCTCAAGCCATAAGAAGAATGGGTGTTGGTTTTATCCTACCCATTGAGGAACCCCTTGTGGCCGAAGGAGAAGGACAATGCTCCACTCAAGTGGAGCCATCACCAACCCAAGGCCCACACGCTTCCGAAGAACAACGTGAAGGCCCTCATCCTCAAGAACAAGACCAAGGGCAAGATCATGCTCAAGACGGTGTTGACACACCAAGTGATGCCCAAGGTCAAGTTCTCTCCTCCGAGCAAGTTCAAGAACGAGAACAAGCTCAAGACGACGCTCAAGATGATCAAGTGACCACTCCTCATCTCACCCCTGAGGAGGAATTGGAGCGTCGTGCCGCCAAGGTTGCTTCCAAGCTCTCCACCAAGGATCATCTCATGACGAATGTTCTTGGAAGCTTAAGAAAGGGGGTAAGCACTCGTAGACAATTAGCAAACTATTGTGAACATCACGCGTTTGTCTCTTGTGTCGAACCCCACAAGGTCTATGAGGCGCTCGAAGATCCGGATTGGCTCAATGCCATGCATGAAGAACTCAACAACTTCGAGCGCAACAAAGTGTGGAGATTGGTGCCAAGACCGACGGAGAACCACAATGTCATTGGAACCAAGTGGATATTTAAGAACAAGCAAGATGCCCATGGGATTATCATTCGCAACAAGGCTCATTTGGTAGCACAAGGCCACTCCCAAGTCGAGGGTATCGACTACGGTGAAACCTTTGCCCCCGTTGCTCGTCTTAAATCCATTCGCATGTTGATTGCATATGCTTCTCATCATAACTTTAAGTTACAACAAATGGATGTGAAGAGTGCTTTTCTTAATGGTCCTATTAATGAATTGGTTTATGTCAAGCAACCCCCCGGGTTCGAAGATCCCTACTTTCCCGATCATGTGTATCAACTCGATAAGGCACTCTATGGCCTTAAACAAGCCCCACATGCGTGGTATGACCACCTTACCGAGTTGTTACAAGACCGTGGTTTTGAAGTTGGGCTAATCGTCCCCACTCCTTTTACTAAGAAAGTCAAAGGGGAGTTGTTTGTGTGCCAATTATATGTTGATGATATTATCTTTGGTTCCCCTAATAAAGCTTTCAATGAGGAATTTGCCGCTCTCATGACCTCAAAGTTCGAGATGTCTTCCATGGGAGAGTTGAAGTTCTTTCTAGGGTTCGAAGTGAAGCAAAGAAGAGAAGGAACCTTCATCAACCAAGCCAAATACACCCAAGACATGCTCAAGAGATTCAAGCTAAGTGATGTCAAGCCAGCTTCCACCCCAATGCCCACCAAGTGCCAACTTGACATTGATCCCAATGGTAAAGCGATGGATCAAAAGGTATATCGCTCCATGATTGGATCCTTGCTTTACCTTTGTGCATCTAGACCGGATATCATGTTGAGTGTGGGAATTTGTGCACAGTTTCAAGCCGCACCTAAGGAAAGTCACTATGTGGCGGTCAAACGAATCTTTCGATATTTGGCTCATACCCCAAACTTTGGCTTATGGTACCCAAGAGGAGCAAACTTCAAGCTTGTAGGGTATTGATACATCTCCAACGTATCTATAATTTTTGATTGCTCCATGCTATATTATCTACTGTTTTGAATGTTTATGGGCTTTATTATACACTTTTATATCATTTTTGGGACTAACCTATTAACCCAGAGCCCAGTGCCAGTTTCTGTTTTTACCCTGTTTTAGGGTTTCGAAGAAAAGGAAAATCAAACGGAGTCCAATTGACCTAAAACTTCACGGAACTCATTTTTGGAAGGAAAGAAGCCCAGAAGACTTGGAGTGCACGTCGGGGGATCAACGAGGAGGTCACGAGGCAGGGGGGCGTGCCCACCCCCTGGCGCGCCCTCCACCCTCGTGAGCCCCTCGTGGCCCCCCTGACGTACTTCTTTCGCCTATATATCTCCATATACCCTAAAAACATCCGTGAACACACAATAGATCGGGAGTTCCGCCGCCAGAAGCCTCCGTAGCCACCGAAAGCCAATCTAGACCCGTTCCGGCGCCCTGCCGGAGGGGGAATCCTTCTCCGGTGGCCATCTTCATCATCCCGGTGCTCTCCATGACGAGGAGGGAGTAGTTCTCCCTCGGGGCTGAGGGTATGTACGAATAGCTATGTGTTTGATCTCTCTCTCTCTCTCGTGTTCTTGAGATGATACGATCTTGATGTATCGCGAGCTTTGCTATATTAGTTGGATCTTATGTTTCTCCTCCCCCTCTTCCCTCTTGTAATGAATTGAGTTTCCCCTTTGAAGTAATCTTATCGGATTGAGTCTTTAAAGATTTGAGAACACTTGATGTATGTCTTGCCGTGCGTATCTGTGGTGACAATGGGATATCACGTGATTCACTTGATGTATGTTTTGGTGATCAACTTGCGGGTTCCGCCCATGAACCTATGCATAGGGGTTGGCACACGTTTTCGTCGTGATTCTCCGGTAGAAACTTTGGGGCACTCTTTGAGGTCGTTTGTGTTGGTTGAATAGATGAATCTATGATTGTTTAATGCATATCGTATAATCATGCCCACAGATACTTGAGGTGACATTGGAGTATCTAGGTGACATTAGGGTTTTGGTTGATTTGTATCTTAAGGTGCTATTCTAGTACGAACTCTAGGGCTGTTTGTGACACTTATAGGAATAGCCCAACGGATTGATTGGAAAGAATAACTTTGAGGTGGTTTCGTACCCTACCATAATCTCTTCGTTTGTTTTCCGCTATTAGTGACTTTGGAGTGACTCTTTGTTGCATGTTGAGGGATAGTTATGTGATCCAATTATGTTATCATTGTTGAGGGAACTTACACTAGCGAAAGTATGAACCCTAGGCCTTATTTCCACACATTGCAATACCGTTTACGCTCACTTTTATCACTTGTTACCTTGCTGTTTTTATAATTTCAGATGACAAATACTCATATCTACTATCCATATACCACTTGTATCACCATCTCTTCTCCAAACTAGTGCACCTATACAATTTACCATTGTATTGGGTGTGTTGGGGACACAAGAGACTCTTTGTTATTTGGTTGCAGGGTTGCTTGAGAGAGACCATCTTCATCCTACGCCTCCTACGGATTGATGAACCTTAGGTCCTCCACTTGAGGGAAATTTGCTACTGTCCTACAAACCTCTGCACTTGGAGGCCCAACAACGTCTACAAGAATAATGTTGTTTAGTAGACATCAAGCTCTTTTCTGGCGCCGTTGCACAGGGAGGCGAGGAAAGCAACACTAACACCCCATCAACTAAGCTCTTTTCTAGCGCCGTTGCCGGGGAGGTTAGCACTTGAAGGTATATCTTTAGATCTTGCAATCGAGTCTTTTAGTTTCTTGTTTTATCACTAGTTTAGTTTATAAAATAAAATTATAAAAAAATGGAATTGAGTTTGTCTCATACGCTTCACCTTTTTAATATCTTTCGTGAGTATGATGGAAAGGATAATTGTGCTCAAGTGCTAGAAGAAGAAATCTATAAAATGTTTGGCACTAAATATTTAAATGATGAGCATTATTGCAATGTTGTTAGTATGAATTCCTTGAATACCCATGATGCTAATGATGATTGCACTAGTTATGATGAAAATGCCTCCTATAAACATGTCAATTTTGGTGGAGTGCATGTTTGCAAGTACAAACCAAATAGGGAAGATAGATATTGCAAGGGGCATAAGTACTTAGAAACTGAATTGTTGCAAGAAAGTCTTGATGATTGTGCTTAAAAGTTCAATATTTTGCACACTCCTTGTGAACTTTGCAATGAAGATGGTCATTTAAATCTCCAATGCAAATTGTTTCATGACCGAATCGTATCCAAACATTGTGATAATTTGATTACCCTTGAGCATCATAAAGAGCTTAGCCTTCTTTTGGGTTATGAAGAAATGAAACGTATAACTGAGGGTATTCCAAAGTTTAATCTTGATAAAGTTCTTCATTTTGATCTAGAGAATATTTATATGTATTGTGCGGTGAATTGTATTGAAAATCCTTATATTGTCAATTACATAAAGAAAAGAAAACAAATAGAGGATGAAGAGAATACTAATGAAAGGGAAGAGACTTCCCAATATCCTCCTATTATTTCTTATGATGAATCAGGTCACGAGGAGGAGCCTCCTATTCAGCCAATCTCATTAATAAGGAGCTACAAAAAGAGGATTGAACCCACACATGATGTGGTGAAGAAGAAGAAAAGAAAAAGGAAGAGAGGTAAAAAGATATCTCCCCCAAATAATGCTGCTCCTATTAATATTGTGCCTCATGAAAATATAATTGTGGAAGATAATGATACTTCTTATGATCTTGAAAATCTTGTTGGCACTTGCTTGGACGAATATGATAATTGCTATACGATTGGTGCTATCCATACTATTAATGATGAGAGTGATTATGCTTATGATATGAAAAGGCCCAAGCTTGGGGATGCTATGTTTGATGAACATGATGTTTTTTAGAATATATTTGCTGCAATTAATGTTTGTCCCAAGCATGGGGAAGCTATGATTAATGAAGATGATATTTTTAGTCTCCCAAGTTTTGATATGCAAGTTTACAATGATGACAGCATGCCTCCTACTTATGATGATTATTGTGATGATACTTATGCTATAAAAAGTAGTGATTATATTTATAAAACTTGTCATGATTATGATTACCCCTTCTCTGAACATTATTCTTTTAATGTGGAAACAATTTATTGTATTCAAGTCTCTTATGATACTCCCACTATTCCGAATGGGAAGAATTTTGCTTATGTGGAGAGTAGTAAATTTTCTATGCTTGTAGATCATGAAAAGAATGTTTTAGGTGCTGGTTATATTTTTGAATTCATTCATGATGCTACTGAAAATTATTATGAGGGAGGAATATATGCTTGTAGGAGTTGCAATAATATTAAGTTTCCTCTCTATGTGCTTAAAGTTTTGAAGTTATGCTTGTTTTACCTTCCTATGCAAGTTGATTCTTGTTCCCATAAGTTGTTTGCTCACAAAATCCCTATGCATAGGAAGTATGTTAGAATTAAATGTGCTAGTTATATTCTTCAAGATGCTCTCTTTATGTTTCGATTCTTATCTTTTATGTGAGCATCATTGAAATCATCATGCCTAGCTAGGGGCGTTAAACGATAGCGCTTGTTGGGAGGCAACCCAATTTTATTTTAGTTACTTACTTTTTGCTCCTGTTTAGTAATAAATAATTCATATAGCCTCTGTTTAGATGTGGTTTTAGTTTTTTAATTAGTGTTTGTGCCAAGTAGAACCTTTGGGAAGACTTGGGGAGAGTCTTGTTGATCATGCTGTAAAAAACAGAAACTTTAGTGCTCACGAGAATTGCTGCCATGTTTATTTGGAGAGTAATATTTAGTTAATTATTTTTGCAGATGATTAATAGATAAATTCCTCAGGTCCAGAAATTTATTTGAGAATTTTATGAGTTCCAGAAGTATACGTTTGATCCAGATTACTATAGATTGTTCTGTTTTTGACAGATTCTGTTTTTCGTGTGTTGTTTGCTTATTTTGATGAATCTATGGCTAGTAAAATAGTTTATAAACCATAGAGAAGTTGGAATAAACTAGGTTTAACACCAATATAAATAAATAATGAGTTCATTACAGTACCTTGATGTGGTGATTTATTTTCTTATACTAACGGAGCTTACGAGTTTTCTGTTAAGTTTTGTGTTGTGAAGTTTTCAAGTTTTGGGTAAGGATTCGATGGACTATGGAATAAGGAGTGGCAAGAGCCTAAGCTTGGGGATGCCCAAGGCACCCCAAGGTAATATTCAAGGATATCCAAGAGCCTAAGCTTGGGGATGCCCCGGAAGGCATCCCCTCTTTCGTCTTCGTTCATCGGTAACTTTACTTGGAGCTATATTTTTATTCACCACATGATATGTGGTTTGCATCTTTTATTTCAATAAAAGTGGCATTGATAGCCTTTACTATGCCTATGTTACAAGTATACATGTTGCTGTTTGAAAATAGAAAGTTTACCGCTGTTGCAATAATTCCCTAGAAAAGTCAGAATGTGATAAAATGTTGAAAACTTTTGCATATTAAGATATGATAAATTTACTACAGTGGGAATTTTCTTTCATAATTTTTGGAGCTAGGGAAGTATGGATGTTGCTGCTTTCTTTCCAGACTATCCTGTTTAGGCAGATTGCTGTTATGTTTGCATTGTTTGCATATGTTTGCTTCTTTAATGATTCTATTTGAGGATAGGACTATTAAATATGCAGATGCATTTAGTATGCAATGTTGAATAATAATTTTAGTGATTTTATACATTAGAGTATGATAAGGTTTTGGCAATGGTTTATACTAACTTATCTCACGAGTCCTTGTTGAGTTTTGTGTGGATGAAGCTTTTGAGATTTAGGGAGACCGTGATATGAGAGCAATTAAGGAGACACAAAAGCTCAAGCTTGGGGATGCCCAAGGCACCCCAAGATAATATTTCAAGAAGTCTCAAGCGTCTAAGCTTGGGGATGCCCCGGTTGGCATCCCACCTTTCTTCTTCAACAACTATCGGTTAGTATCGTTGATCCTAAGTTTTTGCTTCTTCACATGATGTTTGCTATTCTTAGACATCATTTTACTTTGCTTTGCTTGCTGTTTGAATAAAATACCAAGATCTGAAATTCTTAAATGTTAGAGAAGTCTTCACATAGTTGCATAATTATTCAACTACTCATTGATCTTCACTTATATCCTTCGGAGTAGTTTGTCATTTGCTCTAGTGCTTCAATTATATCTTTTAGAGCATGGTGGTAGTTTTATTTTGAATAAATAGATGAAATTTCATGCTTCACTTAGATTATTTTGAGAGTCTTAATAGCATGGTAATTTGCTTAAAATCCTAATATGCTAGGTATTCAAGAATAATAAAATTCTCTTATGAGTGTTTTGAATACTAAGAGAAGTTTGATACTTGATGATTGTTTTGAGATATGAGGATGGTAATATTAGAGTCATGCTAGTTGATTAGTTGTGAATTTGAGAAATACTTGTGTTGAAGTTTGTGATTCCCGTAGCATGCATGTATGGTGAACCGTTATGTGATGAAGTCGGAGCATGATTTATTTATTGATTGCCTTCCTTATGAGTGGCGGTCGGGGACGAGCGATGGTCTTTTCGTACTAATCTATCCCCCTAGGAGCATGCGCGTAGTACTTTGTTTCGATAACTAATAGATTTTTGCAATAAGTATGTGAGTTCTTTATGACTAATGTTGAGTCCATGGATTATACGCACTCTCACCCTTCCACCATTGCTAGTCTCTCTAGTACCGCGCAACTTTCGCCGATACCATAAACCCGCCATATACCTTCGTCAAAACAGCCACCATACCTACCTATTATCGCATTTCCATAGCCATTCTGAGATATATTGCCATGCAACTTTCCACCGTTCCATTTATTACGACATGCTTCATCATTGTCATATTGCTTTGCATGATCATGTAGTTGACATCGTATTTGTGGCAAAGCCACCGTTCATAATTCTTTCATACATGTCACTCATGCATCATTGCACATCCCGGTACACCGCCGGAGGCATTCATATAGAGTCATATCTTGTTCTAAGTGTCGAGTTGTAATTCTTGAGTTGTAAGAAAAATAAAAGTGTGATGATCATCATTATTAGAGCATTGTCCCAGTGAGGAAAGGATGATGGAGACTATGATTCCCCCACAAGTCGGGATGAGACTCCGGACAAAAAAAAGAGAGGCCAAAGAAGCCCAAATAAAAAAAAGAGGCCATAAAAAAAGAGAAGGCCCAAATAAAAAATAAAAAAATGAGAGAAAAAGAGAGAAGGGGCAATGCTACTATCCTTTTACCACACTTGTGCTTCAAAGTAGCACCATGATCTTCATGATAGAGAGTCTCCTATGTTGTCACTTTCATATACTAGTGGGAATCTTTCATTATAGAACTTGGCTTGTATATTCCAATGATGGGCTTCCTCAAAATGCCCTAGGTCTTCGTGAGCAAGCGAGTTGGATGCACACCCACTAGTTTCTTTTGTTGAGCTTTCATATACTTATAGCTCTAGTGCATCTGTTGCATGGCAATCCCTACTCACTCACATTGATATCTATTGATGGGCATCTCCATAGCCCGTTGATACGCCTAGTCGATGTGAGACTATCTTCTCCCTTTTTTTCCTCTCCACAACCACCATTCTATTCCACCTATAGTGCTATGTCCATGGCTCACGCTCATGTATTGCGTGAAGATTGAAAAAGTTTGAGAACATCAAAAGTATGAAACAATTGCTTGCCTTGTCATCGAGGTTGTGCATGATTTAAATATTTTGTGTGGTGAAGATAGAGCATAGCCAGACTATACAATTTTGTAGGGATAGCTTTCTTTGGCGATGTTATTTTGAGAAAACATAATTGCTTAGTTAGTATGCTTGAAGTATTATTGTTTTTATGTCAATATTAAACTTTTGTCTTGAATCTTATGGATCTGAATATTCATGCCACAATTAAGAAGAATTACATTGAAATTATGCCAAGTAGCACTCCGCATCAAAAATTCTATTTTTATCATTTACCTACTCGAGGACGAGCAGGAATTAAGCTTGGGGATGCTGATACGTCTCCAACGTATCTATAATTTTTGATTGCTCCATGCTATATTATCTACTGTTTTGAATGTTTATGGGCTTTATTATACACTTTTATATCATTTTTGGGACTAACCTATTAACCCAGAGCCCAGTGCCAGTTTCTGTTTTTACCCTGTTTTAGGGTTTCGAAGAAAAGGAAAATCAAACGGAGTCCAATTGACCTAAAACTTCACGGAACTCATTTTTGGAAGGAAAGATGCCCAGAAGACTTGGAGTGCACGTCGGGGGATCAGCGAGGAGGTCACGAGGCAGGGGGGTGGGCGCACCCCCCCTGAGCGCGCCCTCCACCCTTGTGAGCCCCTCGTGGCCCCCCTGACGTATTTCTTCCGCCTATATATCTCCATATACCCTAAAAACATCCGTGAACACACAATAGATCGGGAGTTCCACCGCTAGAAGCCTCCGTAGCCATCGAAAGCCAATCTAGACCCGTTCCGGCGCCCTGCCGGAGGGGGAATCCTTCTCCGGTGGCCATCTTCATTATCCCGGTGCTCTCCATGACGAGGAGGGACTAGTTCTCCCTCGGGGCTGAGGGTATGTACCAGTAGCTATGTGTTTGATCTCTCTCTCTCTCTCTCTCTCTCTCGTGTTCTTGACAATAAGAAGTGACAACGGCACCGAGTTCAAGAACTACACCTTGGATGAGTTAATTAGTGATGAGGGGATCAAGCATCAATATTTGGCACCTTACACCCCTCAACAAAACGGTGTTTCGGAGAGGAAGAACCCGACGTTGATGGATGCGGCAAGGACCATGATGGCGGAGTTCAAGTCTCCATACAACTTTTGGGCCGAAGCCATCAACACTGCGTGTCATGCATCCAATCGGCTCTACCTCCGCAAGGGCTTGAACAAGACTCCATATGAGATACTCACCGGTAACAAGCCCAACCTCAAGTACTTTCAGGTGTTCGGGTGTTAGTGTTTCATTCTCAAGAAAGGTGTTCGGTTGTCTAAATTTGAGGCTAGAGCTTATGAGGGCGTATTTGCTGGTTATGCTACAAACTCTCATGCTTACCGTGTCATCAATAAATCCACGGGACTTATTGAGGAGACGTGTAATGTGGAGTTTGATGAGAATAATGGCTCCCAAGTGGAGCAAAGTGGCACTTGTGATGTAGGTGATGAAATTCCTCCTCAAGCCATAAGAAGAATGGGTGTTGGTTTTATCCTACCCATTGAGGAACCCCTTGTGGCCGAAGGAGAAGGACAATGCTCCACTCAAGTGGAGCCATCACCAACCCAAGGCCCACACGCTTCCGAAGAACAACGTGAAGGCCCTCATCCTCAAGAACAAGACCAAGGGCAAGATCATGCTCAAGACGGTGTTGACACACCAAGTGATGCCCAAGGTCAAGTTCTCTCGTCTGAGCAAGTTCAAGAACAAGAACAAGCTCAAGACGATGCTCAAGATGATCAAGTAACCACTCCTCATCTCACCCCTGAGGAGGAATTGGAGCGTCGTGCCACCAAGGTTGCTTCCAAGCTCTCCACGAAGGATCATCTCATGACGAATGTGTTGGGGAACGTAGTAATTTCAAAAAAATTCCTACGCACATGCAAGATCATGGTGATGCATAGCAACGAGAGGGGAGAGTGTTGTCTACGTACCCTCTTAGACTGGAAGCGGAAGCGTTAGCACAACGCGGTTGATGTAGTCGTACGTCTTCACGGCCCGACCAATCAAGCACCGAAACTACGACACCTCCGAGTTCTAGCACACGTTCAGCTCGATGACGATCCCCGGACTCCGATCCAGCAAAGTTTCGGGGAAGAGTTCTGTCAGCACGACGGCGTGGTGACGATCTTGATGTTCTACCGTCGCAGGGCTTCGCCTAAGCTGCGCTACAATATTATCGAGGATTATGGTGGAGGGGGGCACCACACACGGCTAAGAGATCAAGGATCAATTGTTGTGTCCATGGGGTGCCCCCCTGCCCCCGTATATAAAGGAGTGGAGGAGGGGCCGGCCAAGGAGGGTGGCGCGCCCTAGGGGTGAGTCCAACTCCCATAGGGAGTAGGACTCCCCTTTTTCCTATTAGGAGTAGGAGAGGGAAGGAAGAGGAAGGAGGGAGGAAGGAAACGGGGGCCAGCCCCCCTCCCAATTCGGATTGGGCTTGGGGGGGCGCCCCCTCCCTTGCTCCTTTCCGCTCCTTTCCACTAAGGCCCAATAAGGCCCATATACCTCCCGGGGGATTCCGATAACCTCCCGGTGATCCAATATTGTCCCAATCTCACCCGGAACCTTTCCGGTGTCCAAATATAGTCGTCCAATATATCAATCTTTATGTCTCGATCATTTCGGGACTCCTCGTCAAGTCCGTGATCACATCCGGGACTCCGAACAACCTTCGGTACATCAAAATATATAAACTCATAATGAAACTGTCATCGTAACGTTAAGCGTGCGGACCCTACGGGTTCGAGAACAATGTAGACATGACCGAGACACGTCTCCGGTCAATAACCAATAGCGGAACCTAGATGCTCATATTGGTCCTACATATTGTACGAAGATCTTTATCAGTCAGACCGCATAACAACATATGTTTGTTCCCTTTGTCATCCGTATGTTACTTGCCCGAGATTTGATCATCGGTATCTCAATACCTAGTTCAATCTCGTTACCGGCAAGTCTCTTTACTCGTTCGGTAATACATCATCTTGCAACTAACTTATTAGTTGCATTGCTTGCAAGGCTTAAGTGATGTGCATTACCGAGAGGGCCCAGAGATACCTCTGCGACAATCGGAGTGACAAATCCTAATCTCGAAATACGCCAACCCAACATGTACCTTTGGAGACACATGTAGAGCACCTTTATAATCACCCAGTTACGTTGTGACGTTTGGTAGCACACAAAGTGTTCCTCCGGTAAACGGAGTTGCATAATCTCATAGTCATAGGAACATGTATAAGTCATGAAGAAAGCAATAGCAACAAACTAAACGATCGGGTGCTAAGCTAATGGAATGGGTCATGTCAATCACATCATTCTCCTAATGATGTGATCCCGTTAGTCAAATGACAACTCATGTCTATGGTTAGGAAACATAACCATCTTTGATTAACGAGATAGTCAAGTAGAGACATACTAGTGACACTTTGTTTATCTATGTATTCACACAAGTATTATGTTTCCGGTTAATACAATTCTAGCATGAATAATAAACATCTATTATATACTTAAAACAGAAGTCAAACAAGCCATCACGTTAGTCCACATAGATTAAATTATCTTGATCGTTAATTTTAGATATTAACGGCTGAGATTTAATAGATGTAGCATTACATATAAATATAATCACGTATAAAAAAAGGCACATCATGCAACAACAATTTGACACGCCTTTTGTCCAATTATAATCTGCCTTTTGTATTAAAAAAGTCTATGCCAAAAAGAATCAGCCATAAACGTGTATTGGCATTGGAAAGTAGGGTAGCCAAGTCCCCCAAAAAAGAAGACCGACAGCCAACTACAAGGAAGAGTCCGAGTCTCCTAGAGAAAAAGAATAGTCCAAGTAGATTACTACATCTGATGAGTGGTGATTGGAAAAAAAGGCAAGAGTGCATGCATTACGTACCCAAGTACGAAACATGCAAGCATGATTTATGGAAATAAATTATCGGTCAACACAAATATGCTTATATGTGTAATTGAGCCTATATCAGAAATAAAAAATCATTTTGATTGTCATACTAGAAAATTGGAGGAAACACATCATGTTTACTCTATATGTACTGAAAATATAGATACAGGAAAAAACAATTGTTTGATGGCACTGCACTAATGAAATATGCAAAATGCAATAGCATCAGTGATTATATGATTTGACGATAAGATGAAAATGAGTTGAGTATCTGCCACCAATGATTAGTTCTCTTCATGTGTAAAGTACCCAAAAATAAACATAATAAAAATCACAGTAACTTACTCTATCTTTGGTATTTATATTTCCTTCCATAATGAAATTTATAAGAGATACATGGATGAAGGAGAATGCGGCATGTAATTTCCTTTTAGAAATGGAGAGCAAAAAAGAGACACGACTAGAGGAATATATTCTATATAGACAATGATTTACATAGATGTCATAGAGACAATCCATCAATGTATACACTTAGTGGAAAATTTTAAACAAATTATCTGAGAATAGATGGACATCAAGGGACGAAATCAACATTGTGAAATGGTATTGGAGATGACCATGAATGCCAAACGAATATACAAGGACGGTTGAGGGACACAATGTCATTGATTTTTGACAGACCAAAGTGTTTTGGAAAATATTACATACATACTGCAAGGGTTTCTACCAGAGTTCAAATCATGTATTTTTGGTTGTTTATCAGATACAACACTATCTTCTTTTCCAATAATATATCAAAGCCAACGTATCGAATCAAATAACACTAATATCTCGCCGCGCAAATGCGCGGGTTACTCAACTAGTTTATCATGATATAAGGAAATAAATAATAACTTTATTATTGCCTCTAGGCCATATTTCCTTCAGTCTCCCACTTGCACTAGAGTCAATAATCTAGATTACAAAGTAATGATTCTAACACCCATGGAGCCTTGGTGCTGATCATGTTTTGCTCGTGGAAGAGGCTTAGTAAATGGGCCTGCTACATTCAGATCCGTATGTATCTTGAAAATCTCTATGTCTCCCACCTGGACTAGATCCCGGATGGAATTGAAGCATCTCTTGATGTGCTTGGTTCTCTTGTGAAATCTGGATTCCTTTGCCAAGGCAATTGCACCAGTATTGTCACAAAAGATTTTCATTGGACCCGATGCATTAGGTATGACACCTAGATCGGATATGAACTCCTTCATCCAGACTCCTTCGTTTACTGCTTCCGAAGCAGCTATGTATTCCTCTTCACATGTAGATCCCGCCACGACGCTTTGTTTAGAACTGCACCAACTGGCAGCTCCACCGTTTAATGTAAATACGTATCCGGTTTGCGATTTAGAATCGTCTGGATCAGTGTCAAAGCTTGCATCAACGTAACCATTTACGATGAGCTCTTTGTCACCTCCATATATGAGAAACATATCCTTAGTCCTTTTCAGGTATTTCAGGATGTTCTTGACCGCTGTCCAGTGATCCACTCCTGGATTACTTTGGTACCTCACTGCTAGACTTATAGCAAGGAACACATCAGGTTTGGTACACAACATTGCATACATGATAGAGCCTATGGCTGAAGCATAGGGAACATCTTTCATTTTCTCTCTATCTTCTGCAATGGTCGGGCATTAAGTCTTACTCAACTTCATACCTTGTAACACAGGCAAGAATCCTTTCTTTGCTTGATTCATTTTGAACTTCTTCAAAATTTTGTCAAGGTATGTGCTTTGTGAAAGTCCAATTAAGCGTCTTGATCTTTCTCTATAGATCTTAATGCCCAATATGTAAGTAGCTTCATCGAGGTCTTTCATTGAAAAACTCTTATTCAAGTATCCCTTTATGCTATCCAGAAATTCTATATCATTTCCAATTAGTAATATGTCATCCACATATAATATCAGAAATGCTACAGAGCTCCCACTCACTTTCTTGTAAATACAGGCTTCTCCAAAAGTCTGTATAAAACCAAATGCTTTGATCACACTATCAAAGCGTTTATTCCAACTCCGAGATGCTTGCACGAGTCCATAAATGGATCGCTGGAGCTTGCACACTTTGTTAGCTCCCATTGGATCGACAAAACCTTCCGGCTGCATCATATACAACTCTTCTTCCAAAAATCCATTCAGGAATGCAGTTTTGACATCCATCTGCCAAATTTCATAATCATAAAATTCGGCAATTGCTAACATGATTTAGATAGACTTAAGCCTTGCTAAGGGTGAGAAGGTCTCATCGTAGTCAATCCCTTGAACTTGTCGAAAACCTTTTGCGACAAGTCAAGCTTTGTAGACAGTAACATTACCGTCAGCGTCAGTCTTCTTCTTGAAGATCCATTTATTCTCAATTGCTTGCCGATCATTGGGCAAGTCAACCAAAGTCCACACTTTGTTCTCATACATGGATCCCATCTCAGATTTCATGGCTTCAAGCCATTTTGCGGAATCTGGGCTCACCATCGCTTCTTCATAGTTCGTAGGTTCATCATGATCTAGTAGCATGACTTCCAGAACAGGATTACCGTACCACTCTGGTGCGGATATTACTCTGGTTGATCTACGAGGTTTAGTAGTAACTTGTTCTGAAGTTTCGTGATCATCATCATTAGCTTCCTCACTAAATTGTGTAGGTGTCACAGAAACCGGTTTCTGTGATGTACTACTTTCCAATAAGGGAGCAGGTACAGTTACCTCATCAAGTTCTACTTTCCTCCCACTCACTTCTTTCGAGAGAAACTCCTTCTTTAGAAAGGATCCATTCTTAGAAACAAATGTCTTGCCTTCGGATCTGTGATAGAAGGTGTACCCAGCAGTCTCCTTCGGGTATCCTATGAAGACACATTTCTCCGATTTGGGTTCGAGCTTATCAGGTTGAAGCTTTTTCACATAAGCATCGCAGCCCCAAACTTTCAGAAACGACAACTTCGGTTTCTTGCCAAACCATAGTTCATAAGGCGTCATCTCAATAGATTTTGATGGTGCCCTATTTAACGTGAATGCGGTCGTCTCTAAAGCATAAACCCAAAACGATAGCGGTAAATCTGTAAGGGAAATCATAGATCGTACCATATCAAGTAAAGTACGATTACGACGTTCGGACACACCATTACGCTATGGTGTTCCGGGTGGCGTGAGTTGCGAAACTATTCCGCATTGTTTCAAATATAAACCAAACTCGTAACTCAAATATTCTCCTCCACGATCAGCTCGTAGAAACTTTATTTTCTTGTTACGATGATTTTCAACTTCACTCTAAAATTCTTTGAACTTTTCAAATGTTTCATACTTATGTTTCATTAAGTAGATATACCTATATCTGCTTAAATCATCTGTGAAGGTGAGAAAATAACGATATCCGCCACGAGCTTCAACATTCATTGGACCACATACATCTGTATGTATGATTTCCAACAAATTTGTTGCTCTCTCCATAGTACCGGAGAACGGCGTTTTAGTCATCTTGCCCATGAGGCACGGTTCACAAGTACCAAGTGATTCATAATCAAGTGGTTCCAAAAGTCCATCAGTATGGAGTTTCTTCATGCGCTTTACACCGATATGACCTAAACGGCAGTGCCACAAATAAGTTGCACTATCATTACCAACTCTGCATCTTTTGGCTTCAGCATTATGAATATGTGTATCACTACTATCGAGATTCATCAAAAATAGACCACTCTTCAAGGGTGCATGACCATAAAAGATATTACTCATATAAATAGAACAACCATTATTCTCTGATTTAAATGAATAACTGTCTCGCATCAAACAAGATCCAGATATAATGTTCATGCTCAACGCTGGTACCAAATAACAATTATTTAGGTCTAATACTAATCCTGATGGTAGATGTAGAGGTAGCGTGCCGACCGCGATCACATCGACTTTGGAACCATTTCCCACGCGCATCGTCACCTCGTCCTTCGCCAGTGTTCGCTTAATCTATTGTCCCTGTTTCGAGTTGCAAATATTAGCAACAGAACCAGTATCAAATACCCAGGTGCTACTGTGAGCTCTAGTAAGGTACACATCAATAACATGTATATCACATATACCTTTGTTCACCTTGCCATCCTTCTTATCCGCCAAATACTTGGGGCAGTTCCGCTTCCAGTGACCAGTCTGCTTGCAGTAGAAGCACTCAGTTTCAGGCTTAGGTCCAGACTTGGGTTTCTTTTCCTGAGCAGCAACTTGCTTGCTGTTCTTCTTGAAGTTCCCCGTCTTCTTCCCCTTGCCCTTTTTCTTGAAACTAGTGGTCTTGTTGACCATCAACACTTGATGCTCCTTCTTGATTTCTACCTCCGCAGCTTTTAGCATTGCGAAGAGCTCGGGAATTGTCTTATCCATCCCTTGCATATTATAGTTCATCACGAAGCTCTTGTAGCTAGGTGGAAGTGATTGGAGAATTCTGTCAATGACGCAATCATCCGGAAGATTAACTCCCAGTTGAATTAAGTGATTATTATACCCAGACATTTTGAGTATATGCTCACTGACAGAACTGTTCTCCTCCATCTTGCAGCTATAGAACTTATTGGAGACTTCATATCTCTCAATCCGGGCATTTGCTTGAAATATTAACTTCAACTCCTGGAACATCTCATATGCTCCATGACGTTCAAAACGTCGTTGAAGTCCCGATTCTAAGCCGTAAAGCATGGCACACTGAACTATCGAGTAGTCATCAGCTTTGCTCTGCCAGACGTTCATAACATCTGGTGTTGCTCCAGCAGCAGGCCTGGCACCCAGCGGTGCTTCCAGGACGTAATTCTTCTGTGCAGCAATGAGGATAATCCTCAAGTTACGGACCTAGTCCGTATAATTGCTACCATCATCTTTCAACTTTGCTTTCTCAAGGAACGCGTTAAAATTCAATGGAACAACAGCACGGGCCATCTATCTACAATCAAACATAAACAAGCAAGATACTATCAGGTACTAAGATCATGATAAATTTAAGTTCAATTAATCATATTACTTAAGAACTCCCACTTAGAAAGACATCCCTCTAATCTTCTAAGTGATCACGTGATCCAAATAAACTAAACCATAACCGATCATCACGTGAAATGAAGTAGTTTTCAATGGTGAACATCACTATGTTGATCATATCTACTATATGATTCACGCTCGACCTTTCGGTCTCAGTGTTTCGAGGCCATATCTGCATATGCTAGGCTCGTCAAGTTTAACCTGAGTATTCTTCGTGTGCAAAACTGGCTTGCACCCGTTGTAGATGGACGTAGAGCTTATCACACCCGATCATCACGTGGTGTCTGGGCACGACGAACTTTGGCAATGGTGCATACTCAGGGAGAACACTTTTATCTTGAAATTTAGTGAGAGATCATCTTATAATGCTACCGTCAATCAAAGCAAGATAAGATGCATAAAAGATAAACATCACATGCAATCAATATAAGTGATGTGATATGGCCATCATCATCTTGTGCTTGTGATCTCCATCTCCGAAGCATTGTCATGATCACCATCGTCACCGGCGCGACACCTTGATCTCCATCGTAGCATCGTTGTCGTCTCGCCAATCTTATGCTTCCACGACTATCGCTACCGTTTAGTGATAAAGTAAAGCATTACAGCGCGATTGCATTGCATACAATAAAGCGACAACCATATGGCTCCTGCCAGTTGCCGATAACTCGGTTACCAAACATGAGCATCTCATACAATAAAATTTAGCATCATGTCTTGACCATATCACATCACAACATTCCCTGCAAAAACAAGTTAGACGTCCTCTACTTTGTTTGTTGCAAGTTTTACATGGCTGCTACGGGCTTAGCAAGAACCAATCTTACCTACGCATCAAAAACCACAATGATAGTTTGTCAAGTTGGTGATGTTTTAACCTTCGCAAGGACCGGGCGTAGCCACACTCGGTTCAACTAAAGTTGGAGAAACTGACACCCGCCAGCCACCTGTGTGCAAAGCACGTCGGTAGAACCAGTCTCGCGTAAGCGTACGCGTAATGTCGGTCCGGGCCGCTTCATCCAACAATACCGCCGAACCAAAGTATGACATGCTGGTAAGCAGTATGACTTATATCGCCCACAACTCACTTGTGTTCTACTCGTGCATATAACATCAACACATAAAACCTAGGCTCGGATGCCACTGTTGGGGAACGTAGTAATTTCAAAAAAATTCCTATGCACACGCAAGATCATGGTGATGCATAGCAACGAGAGGGGAGAGTGTTGTCTACGTACCCTCGTAGACCGGAAGCGGAAGCGTTAGCACAACACGGTTGATGTAGTCGTACGTCTTCATGACCCAACCAATCAAGCACCGAAACTATGGCACCTCCGAGTTCTATCACACGTTCAGCTCGATGACGATCCCCGGACTCCGATCCAGCAAAGTGTCGGGGAAGAGTTCCGTCAGCACGACGGCATGGTGACGATCTTGATGTTCTACCGTCGCAGGGCTTCGCCTAAGCACCGCTACAATATTATCGAGGATTATGGTGGCGGGGGGCACCGCACACATCTAAGAGATCAATGGTCAATTGTTGTGTCCATGGGGTGCCCCCTGCCCCCGTATATAAAGGAGTGGAGGAGGGGGCCGGCCAAGGAGGGTCGCGCGCCCTAGGGGGGAGTCCAACTCCCACAGGGAGTAGGACTCCCCATTTTCCTATTAGGAGTAGGAGAGGGAAGGAAGAGGAAGGGGGGAGGAAGGAAAGGGGGGCCGGCCCCCCTCCCAATTCGGATTGGGCTTGGGGGGCGCCCCCTCCCTTGATCCTTTCCCCTCCTTTCCACTAAGGCCCAATAAGGCCCATATACCTCCCGGGGGGTTCCGATAACCTCTCAGTGATCCGGTATTGTCCCAATCTCACCCGGAACCTTTCCGGTGTCCAAATATAGTCGTCCAATATATCGATCTTTATGTCTCGACCATTTCGAGACTCCTCATCAAGTCCGTGATCACATCCAGGACTCCGAACAACCTTCGGTACATCAAAATATATAAACTCATAATGAAACTGTCATCGTAATGTTAAGCGTGCGGACCCTACGGGTTCGAGAACAATGTAGACATGACCGAGACACGTCTCCGGTCAATAACCAATAGCGGAACCTGGATGCTCATATTGGCTCCTACATATTCTACGAAGACCTTTATCGGTCAGACCGCATAACAACATACGTTTGTTCCCTTTGTCATCCGTATGTTACTTGCCCGAGATTTGATCGTCGGTATCTCAATACCTAGTTCAATATCGTTACCGGCAAGTCTCTTTACTCGTTCTGTAATACATCATCTTGCAACTAACTTATTAGTTGCATTTCTTGCAAGGCTTAAGTGATGTGCATTACCGAGAGGGCCCAGAGATACCTCTCCGACAATTGGAGTGACAAATCCTAATCTCGAAATACGCTAACCCAACATGTACCTTTGGAGACACCTGTAGAGAACCTTTATAATCACCCAGTTACGTTGTGACGTTTGGTAGCACACAAAGTGTTCCTCCGGTAAACGGGAGTTGCATAATCTCATAGTCATAGGAACATGTATAAGTCATGAAGAAAGCAATAGCAAAAAACTAAACGATCGGGTGCTAAGCTAATGGAATGGGTCATGTCAATCACATCATTCTCCTAATGATGTGATCCCGTTAGTCAAATGACAACTCATGTCTATGGTTAGGAAACATAACCATCTTTGATTAACGAGCTAGTCAAGTAGAGGCATACTAGTGACACTTTGTTTGTCTATGTATTCACACAAGTATTATGTTTCCGGTTAATACAATTCTAGCATGAATAATAAACATTTATCATGATATAAGGAAATAAATAATAACTTTGTTATTGCCTCTAGGGCATATTTCCTTCAGAATGTGCTTGGAAGCTTAAGAAAGGGGGTAAGCACTCGTAGACAATTAGCAAACTATTGTGAACATCACGCATTTGTCTCTTGTGTCGAACCCCACAAGGTCTATGAGGCGCTCGAAGATCCGGATTGGCTCAATGCCATGCATGAAGAACTCAACAACTTCGAGCGCAACAAAGTGTGGAGATTGGTGCCAAGACCGATGGGAACCACAATTTCATTGGAAACAAGTGGATATTTAAGAACAAGCAAGATGCCCATGGGATTATCATTCGCAACAAGGCTCGTTTGGTAGCACAAGGCTACTCCCAAGTCGAGGGTATCGACTATGGTGAAACCTTTGCCCCCGTTGCTCGTCTTGAATCCATTCGCATGTTGATTGCAGATGCTTCTTATCATAACTTTAAGTTACAACAAATGGATGTGAAGAGTGCTTTTCTTAATGGTCCTATTAATGAATTGGTTTATTTGTATCAACTCAATAAGGCACTCTATGGCCTTAAACAAGCCCCACGTGCGTGGTATGACCACCTTACCGAGTTGTTACAAGACTGTGGTTTTGAAGTTGGGCTAATCGTCCCCACTCCTTTTACTAAGAAGGTCAAAGGGGAGTTGTTTGTGTGCCAATTATATGTTGATGATATTATCTTTGGTTCCCCTAACAAAGCTTTCAATGAGGAATTTGCCGCTCTCATGACCTCAAAGTTCGAGATGTCTTCCATGGGAGAGTTGAAGTTCTTTCTAGGGTTCAAAGTGAAGCAAAGAAGAGAAGGAACCTTCATCAACCAAGCCAAATACACCCAAGACATGCTCAAGAGATTCAAGCTAAGTGATGTCAAGCCGGCTTCCACTCCAATGCCCACCAAGTGCCAACTTGACATTGATCCCAATGGTAAAGCGGTGGATCAAAAGGTATATCGCTCCATGATTGGATCCTTGCTTTACCTTTGTGCATCTAGACCGGATATCATGTTGAGTGTGGGAATTTATGCATAGTTTCAAGCCGCACCTAAGGAAAGTCACTATGGGGTGGTCAAACAAATCTTTCGATATTTGGTCATACCCCAAACTTTGGCTTATGGTACCCAAGAGGAGCAAACTTCAAGCTTGTAGGGTATTGATACGTCTCCAACGTATCTATAATTTTTGATTGCTCCATGCTATATTATCTACTGTTTTGAATGTTTATGGGCTTTATTATACACTTTTATATCATTTTTGGGACTAACCTGTTAACCCAGAGCCCAGTGCCAGTTTCTGTTTCTACCCTGTTTTAGGGTTTCGAAGAAAAGGATAATCAAACGGAGTCCAATTGACCTGAAACTTCACGGAACTCATTTTTGGAAGGAAAGAATCCCACAAGACCTGGAGTGCACGCCGGGGGATTAGCGAGGAGGTCACGAGGCAGGGGGGGCGCACCCACCCCCCTGGGCGCGCCCTCCACCTTCGTGATCCCCTCGTGGCCCCCCTGACATACTTCTTCCGCCTATATATCTCCATATACCCTAAAAACATCCGTGAACACACAATAGATCAGGAGTTCCACCGCCAGAAGCCTCCGTAGCCACCGAAAGCCAATCTCGACCCGTTCCGGCGCCCTGCCGGAGGGGGAATCCTTCTCCGGTGGCCATCTTCATCATCCCGGTGCTCTCCATGACGAGGAGGGAGTAGTTCTCCCTCGGGGCTGAGGGTATGTACCAGTAGCTATGTGTTTGTTCTCTCTCTCTCTCTCGTGTTCTTGAGATGATATGATCTTGATGTATCGCGAGCTTTGCTATATGAGTTGGATCTTGTGTTTCTCCTCCCCCTCTTCTCTCTTGTAATGAATCGAGTTTCCCCTTTGAAGTAATCTTATCGGATTGAGTTTTTAAAGATTTGAGAACACTTGATGTATGTCTTGCCGTGCATATCTGTGGTGACAATGGGATATCACGTGATTCACTTGACGTATGTTTTGGTGATCAACTTGCGGGTTCCGCCCATGAACCTGTGCATAGGGGTTGGCACATGTTTTCATCGTGATTCTCCGGTAGAAACTTTGGGGCACTCTTTGAGGTCCTTTGTGTTTGTTGAATAGATGAATCTGAGATTGTGTGATGCATATCGTATAATCATGCCCACGGATACTTGAGGTGACATTGGAGTATCTAGGTGACATTAGGGTTTTGGTTGATTTGTATCTTAAGGTGTTATTCTAGTACGAACTCTAGGGCTATTTGTGACACTTATAGGAATAGCCCAATGGATTGATTGGAAAGAGTAACTTTGAGGTGGTTTCGCACCCTACCATAATCTCTTCATTTGTTCTCCGCTATTAGTGACTTTGGAGTGACTCTTTGTTGCATGTTGAGGGATAGTTATGTGATCCAATTACGTTATCATTGTTGAGGGAACTTACACTAGCGAAAGTATGAACCCTAGGCCTTATTTCCACACATTGCAATACCGTTTACGCTCACTTTTATCACTTGTTACCGTGCTGTTTTTATAATTTCAGATTACAAATACTCATATCTACTATCCATATACCACTTGTATCACCATCTCTTCGCCGAACTAGTGCACCTATACAATTTACCATTGTATTGGGTGTGTTGGGGACACAAGAGACTCTTTGTTATTTGGTTGCAGGGTTGCTTGAGAGAGACCATCTTCATCCTATGCTTCCTACGGATTTATAAACCTTAGGTCATCCACTTGAGGGAAATTTGCTAATGTCCTACAAACCTCTGCACTTGGAGGCCCAACAACGTCTACGAGAAGAAGGTTGTGTAGTAGACATCAGGTATTCAGATTCCGATTGGGCGGGAGACAAAGTGGATAGGAAGTCCACTTCCGGAGGGTGCCAATTCCTTGGTTGCTCTTTGGTAAGTTGGTCTTCCAAAAAGCAAAGTTGTGTGTCTCTCTCGTCCACCGAAGCGGAGTATGTAGCGGCCGGTAGTTGTTGTGCACAACTCTTATGGATGAGGAAAACTTTAAAGGATTATGTTGTCATTTGTGACAAAGTGCCTCTTTGGTGTGACAATGAAAGTGCCATCAAGATCTCTCTCAACCCGGTGCAACACTTCAAGATGAAGCATATTGAGATTCGGTATCACTTCATCCGGGACCACATTAGGCGAGGAGAGATCGAGATCAACTATGTCAACACTCATGATAACCTTGCAGATATTTTCACGAAGCCCTTGGATGAAGCAAGATTTTGCGAGTTAAGGCATGAGCTAAATATCATTGATTCAAGCAATGTGACTTGAACCCTTGCACAGCCCACCACACTCAATCTGTTGTCTAGTCTAGATGTAGGCAAGGACATAGGGGGAGTGTTGTTCTCTCAATGAACTCTCCCTCCCCCCATTATGCATAAATTGATCAAGTCTTTCACATTAGCCATTGTTGATGGTACTTGTGCTTCAAAGACGAGTCTTGGTCATGGGCCCAAGGTTAAAATCTTCGCGGCGCCATACCTTTTGACTCAAACATAGGTGGCCTCGGCCACCGCCCTCTCTTGAAGAGGTGTGTCTTGGCTTATTGCTGGTGTGTTCTCTCTTCTTCTTGCCTTTTGTTCTTTTTTTCTTTCGAGCTAAGCTGTGTTGTTTAGTTTCCGCGGCGTGCTGGGCGGTACTACCGCTGGTGGTGCGCGGTTCTACCGCTTATAAGCGGTACTACCGCCCCCCAGCATGGTACTACCGCTGAGGGACGGGACTAGGGGGTTATATCGGGGCAGGGGGAGCTTTCTTATCCCCCATACCCATTCGCTTCGCCCCCTCGTTCATCTTCCTCTCTCCAGCCACGCATCACCGCGGGAGGGCTCCGGCAGATCTTCGTCTCCGGGGCATCCCTCTCCATTTCCTTCGGTGGAGTCGATCCCCACCTCGTTCTCTTGCCATGGATGCCGGTATTGCCCCCGTTCCTTCTCTCCTTTTGTCTCGTTTTCAGATCTTGCACCTTAGGGGCAATGGTGGTTGCATCTCTAGATTTTTGGCTAAATCTAGGCTTGAGTAGGTTGGAGAAGGCAACTAGACTATCTTGTTTAGAGTTTGGTAGGAATATTTTTGAATTTGGCAGGCCGGTAGTGCCGGATCTGACCACGGTAGTAGGGAACTGTTGTTTACCCACCTCGAGCGGTACTACCGCTCTCTTTGGAGCGGTACTACCGCTTGGGCGGTACTGCCGCGTGCATGTCGCGGTACTACCGCTGCCTGCCAAGTTCCATCATGTTCCTGCCATACCTTGATCCTTTTGTTGTGTTTGTTGGCTTATGCTTGTTCTTTCTAGTTTTTTTTGCATGTTCTTGTGTTTGGTTCCAGGTGATGATCATCCTGAGCAGAAGGTCCGCTGTGTCAACCCCGGGCGTGCCACGTCAAAGCGCTACCGCACCTCTGACCCAGCAGGTGGTTCCTCTAGCACTCAACCGCCACCAGCAGGCGCATCCGCAAGTGCTCCACCACCACCTCAGCAGTCGAAAAGATCCGCCAACAAGCCAAAGGGAAAGACTGTGACTGAGATGACTACCAAGGAGTTTTGGGAAAAGCGTCGCCGCAACCCCTATGAGGCGGACCAAGATCCCACTTTGGTCAACCGCCCGTTCTGGAACCGCTTTTAGTTTGCCATCTATTTTGATGTGATCAAGGCCAAGAAGAATCTCTATGTTGATGTTCGCTCCATCAACACTGATGCCATGGAGAAGGACCCTGAGTACTTTGGCGAAGCCCTTCAGATGTGTACTCAGCTGAACATTCTTAGGATCATGCAGTTCAAAAAGGATTTCGATGCAGATTTGGTGGCTCAATTCTTTGCTACCGTTCATCTTGGAACTGATGCCGACATGACTCTGACTTGGATGACCAATGGCAAGTTGCTTTCCGTCAAGTGGAAGGCCTTCATGGAGTTACTTAATGTGGAAGATCACGGGCTTGAGACTCCAGTAGGCTTCCGCCCTCACCGCAATGCTACATCCACTCACAGGCAAGCCCTTTGGCCCTACTGTACTATGAAGGTTAACCCAGTGACTAAGAAGGAAACCTATGAGCTGTCTGCCATTCTTCATCGTGTCTTCCGTGAGACTCTCTTCCCTCGCATCGGGAATCTGGATATGGTCCACTCCTATCTCGTGGACATGCTTCTTTTCTGCCAGCATGAGAAGGAAGCAAACACTAGAGAGAGCCTGGACATTTCTCATGTGATGTGGTCTGAACTTCTCTCTACCATTTCTGAGCGCAAGTGCCCGATATATGGTCCATTCATCATGAGGCTCATTGAGAAGGCCTAGGCACGTGTCTATCCCAGAGTGATGTTGGAAACTGGAGACTTGGTTTCTCATGAGATCAAGCGTCTACGGAAGAAGGACAATTGGGGCACCCCCAGTGCCTAAACCCGGGGGCCCATCTACTGCTGCTGCTGCCATGGAGCCTGAGGGTGAGGCTGCAACTGATGATTACGAGGAGGACTTTGGGCCCGCTAGTGCAGAACCTTCTTGGGCAAAGAAGCTTAAACGCAAGATGAAGAAGCTTTTCTGCATGGAGTCTCATGGTCAGTACATGACTCATGTGGCTGAGAAGCATGCCAGGGTGCGCCACAAGGAGCTCATGCGTCACCTGGGTGCGACTGTTGCCAGCGGTTCTGAGGGACATATCACTGAAGAGGAGGAATGGATTCACCGGCATTGCCCTTGGACTGATTCAGACGCCGAGCAGTTTCCGACCAACGACGGAGATGCAGATGATCACGCTGAGATGTGATGTTCGAGATCCTTAGCTTTCCATCACCTGGAGACGTAGCGTCGCTCTTTGCCCTTTCGGTGTCTCGATGCCAAAGGGGGAGAGAGTTTAGGGATTTGTGTTGTTGCTGTGTTGCGAGTGTGTCTTTGTGTTGTCTTGTGTTTTCTCGTTGTCTTTGCTTGGTTTGGTTTGGTGCCAGTGAGACCTAAGTTCTAGACATATGGTGTGAGACATATGCTCCCTATCGCTACCTTATTACTTATGTCTATTGAGTACTGTAGTATCCTTATTACTTATGTCTATTCAGTATTGTAGTATCTTATGCGTTGCATGCTTATCCTGTTTTATACTCTACTCTCTTATATCCTGTGCTTAGAATTGTTGGACTATAAAATATAGGGGGAGTGTTGATCCGAATGTGTGTGTCTTGCATTCCAAAGGCTCCACTGACTAGGTGCACACATTCAGGGGGAGCCCGTCTATATTTTGTAGTTCTAAGTATCCTTACTTTTATATCTTTTCTTTGTGCAAATCCCTAGTTGTCATCAATCCACCAAAAAGGGGGAGATTGTTGAGGCATATCTCTCTCGATGTGGTTTTGGTGATTGATGACAACGTGTTTGCGGACTAATCATGTGCTTTGAGAATTTTAGAGATTCATCCTTGGCTCGAGACGATTTCTTCCCCTCTGAGTGTCATTCAAGACGGTGTAGCTCTTTCATTTCTCTTTCGGTGGACTAGTTGCGTAGAGGGCACCGTACTATCAAGAGGGGGTCCGCTGTGGTATTGCTTGGGTGGAATCAACACGTACACATCCACTTCTCACCCTCCGAGCCCTTCCGCTTCGATGGAGAGATCTTTTCTCTACTTGTGTGTCTTGTCTGGGTCCCAACGGTAGTACCGTGCTACCCAACGGTAGTACCGCTGAGGGGTCACAAGCGGCAGTACCGCTCCGCAGTGGTAGTACCGCCGGTGACTCCGCATCTGTACTACCGTTGGCTTTCCTGGTTTCTACCGCCTCGACTCAAGGGCTCTTTTTCTCGTGTTGGGTTTTGCGGCACTAGTGTGGCAGTAGAGGTTGTAGTACCGCTTCTCAGTGGTAGTACCACCCCTACCACCGTGGTAGTACCGGTCTAGGTCCAGGTCCCTGCTTCTCTCCTTTGCGCGGCAGTACCGCTTGGTGGAACGGCAGTATCGCTGGCTCAGCGGTAGTACCGCCCACCCAAGCGGTACTACCACCCTCTACCGGGCTGTTTAGTGGGGCAACGGTTGGATTGTTGGCCCCACTATAAAAGGGGGTCCCCTTCTTCCCCATTGACGTACCTCTTCCCCCTCAAGCTCCATTAATGCTCCAAGCTCCATTTTCGCCTGATCTATCTCTCTAGCCAATCAAACTTGTTGATTTGCTCGGGAGTGGTTGAGAAGGCCTTGATCTACACTTCCACCAAGAGATTTTTGATTCCCCCACCTATCCCTAGCGGATCTTGTTACTCTTGGGTGTTTGAGCACCCTAGACGGTTGAGGTCACCACGGAGCCATTCTCCATTGTGGTGAAGCTTCGTGGTATTGTTGGGAGCTTCCGATTAAGTTGTGGAGTTTGCCCCAACCTTGTTTGTAAAGGTCCGGTCGCTGCCTTCAAGGGCACCAATAGTGGAATCACGGCATCTCGCATTGTGCGAGGGCGTGGGGAGAATACGGTGGCCCTAGTGGCTTCTTGGGGAGCATTGTGCCTCCACACCGCTCTAACGGAGACGTACTTCCCCTCAAAAGGAAGGAACTTCGGTAACACATCCTCGTCTTCACCGGATCCACTCTTGGTTATCTCTTACCTTTACTTGTGCAACCTCTTTAGTGTTACTTCTCTTGCTTGCTTGTTTGTTTGTTTTTGTTGCATCATATAGGTTGCTCACCTAGTTGCACATCTAGACAACCTACTTTGATGCAAAGTTCAATTTGGTAAAGAAAAGTAAAAAAAATGTTAGTTGCCTATTCACCCCCCTCTAGTCAACCATATCGATCCTTTCACCGACGCACCCTCGCCAAGGCCAAGAAGATCTACAAGCCAGACGCGCCGACACCGGGCGCGGGCGGCGGGCGCCCCGAAGGCAACAAAGGGGCCAAGAAGGGGAAACATGCTGACTTGGCTACTACACGAGTGCCGGAGTCCATTGAGTATTGCCTCGCCGACGGACAGGCCCGGGCCGCCCTGCGTGAAGAGAAGACCGAGGTGCGCTGGTCGGCGTTGATGATGAACAGAGCCGTCAAGCTCGACCTAATCCGGACCAACATCGTCGCGAAGAAGAGGAACACCGACCTGGCTTTCCTGATGGGCGGGGCGGACATGCTCCAGAGCAACGACGAGCAGCTCAAGGCATGGTACCTGGCGGAGCGCGGCCTCATCCTGAACAAGCTGCCGTCGACGGCACCGCCAACTCCCACGCCGACGACGCCTGCAAGCCCGAGCGATGATGCCTCCAAGACGCCCAGCAGCAGAGAAGCCGCACGATGCCGCCCAGCGCAGAAGCAGCTCCGACACCGCCAAGCCCGCGCACGCCGACTCCGCCGACGCCGAAGGCCGACCCCGCTGTTTGATGCGTTGCCCATGTGTTGCTCCAAATCCAAAATGAGACCAACAAATTAATTCACCCTTTTCTCTTTTCATCTGCTTTCAAACTTCCCTACTTCCTCCTTCAACAAAACCATGGTCGAGGCCTATGTTACATCGAAACTTATAGTACACTTGATTCATTTTGATTATGACTAGCAAAAGAGCCCGTGCGTTGCAACGGGAGAGAAATAACACACGCTCTTAACTCAACAACCATCACTCAAGACCACAATAGGTCCGTCTCCTTTATTTTTGTGAGGCATCATATTTGTGTTGCCGCTTATCCTCCTTATCACACTCGCCGGCGATGGCCTCGGTGTTCACACAAAACAACAAAAAGCGTGTGTTGAATATGGTTAATTCTAAGGCGTCTCTCTCTCCCTCTGTCTCTCCCTCTCTCTCTCGCTCGCTTTCTTTCACTCTCGCAATGAGAAATCTATTGTTTTCCCCTGCGACATTTTTTAGAGGTATGCATATGTAGTTATCGATGTTTTCTTTTCCGTATATGGTCATAGTGGGGTGTTTATTTGCAATCCGAATCGCCGCCGGTATGAAAAAAAGAATCTTGCGCTATAAATTATAAGTTTGCTTCCATAACAATATTTTAAAAATATTTAACAGGTAAAATTAACATCATATCTAGATTCCACATATTTTTCTAATAAAATTTCATATATAATATGTTAAAATCGAAGTTACAGTTTAAAAGATACAGATAATTTAGAAAATCATTTGGTTTGACTCAAATATATTCCAAAATAATATTTAAAAATACTTAACAGGTAAAAATAATCTCATATTCATATTCTACATATTTTTCTAATAAAATTTTATATATAACATGTTCAAATCGGAGTTACGGTTTAAAAGATATGGATGATTTTAAAAAGCATTTGTTTGACTTAATATGATCCGCGGATGAATTACTTAAAACATCAGGGGGTTTCGAAAAATGTAAAATAACGGTTCGGGTGTGACTAAAATCCAGACGACGGGTTGATTTCAGAAAAATATAGGGACTTTTGTGTAAAACACAAAAATAACGATTCATTTAACTTAAAACAGGACTGCGGATTGAATTCTCTGAAATAGAAGGGTTTTTCTGAAAAATGCCATGACGGACGAAAGAAACCTAATTTGCTCTATTATTAGGTAAAGATAAAGATTAAGGGTGTGTGATTTATTCTCTCCCTGTTGCAACGCACAGACTCTTTTGCTAGTCAATACCTACAACACCAAATCGTTATTATTCGAGTGATCATGAAACATATTTTCATATTTTATTTATTTGGTATTATAGATATTGACACAATTTTCTGTAAACTTGATCAAACATACAATCATCTGGTTTATTTATTTTAATATAGATTATATATTAAAACGAAGGGAGTAAAACTGTTAAAATAGTTTTTAGGTTACTATAATATACGTTCTGTCACCTTTGTGTCCGGCTCCATGCATATCACGTACGCTCTACTCCCTTGCTCTACCACGTGCTATGCATGTAGGCAGTAGTTTGGCCATGAAGATGGCTGGCAGCAGCCAGCAGGTAAGCATGCAGGCGTTGCACGTCCGTTACGAACGGACGTGCATGCGTGGCAAAATTTCGTGTTTTAACCCTGTTTTGAAACCTATTTGAATTTTTTTTGAAATCTGACCCTTTTGCTATTGCCAGAGTCCATGCCGGTAGGGTCTAACAGCCTATCGCCAGGGGCTTTGGCGAACGGAAACATCTCTACCGCCAAACGGGTTGGCGGTAGCCTGCACAACCCTACCATTAAGGTGCTTGGCGGTAGGTACGAGCATGCACTGTGTTCAATACTTAAGAGAATTTTGACGGTAGGACATTCAACCTTAGCGCCAGGGTCCTTGACGGAAGGCTGTTATACCCTATCGCCATGACCTCTGGCGATAAGAAAAGGGTGAGATCTCGAAAAAAAAATTAGCCTGCATGCATCGTCTTTCGCCGTCCACACATACATCATACATTGCACATACATCATGCATCATGAGAAACGAAAGAGAAACAGTTCCCGCAAAAAAAAAAAACGAAAGAGAAACAGAGAGTGATTTCGGGTTGGCAGGACCAGCTAGCTGGGCTGAGGAAGGAGGACAAGCGCAAGACGCCACGGCGTCCTCGGGAAACGCGACGCCATGCATGCAATGGACCGAGGGAGAGAGATAGAGGGCCCATGAGCAAATGCACGGAGAGTGGAAGGGAGAGAGCTACGCCCTACAAGATACGTACGTACACATCACACAGAAGGTTTAGCAGGAACGTTTCATACTTTCATGTCCGGTACGAGCTAGCTAGGGCACATGCACGACCAAACCCGGTCCTGGAGATGTGTATAGTGTAGCAAAGCTCGTGGCCGGGATTGGAGCCGGCGGGGCGCGCGGCTGGATCCGTGGGAGCCGGCAACTGAGGCTTGGGTGGGCGTGAGAGCATCTCCAGCTGTTCGTCCCCCAGGACGCATAAAAACCACCTCCTGGGGTGAGCCGGCGATACAATCGGTGCTGGGGCGGTTTCGCATTCAGTTATCGCCCCCAATTCGCCTCAGGCGTCGATATTGGCTTACTTTTTAGCCCCATTTCGACGAATAAAGGGCCCATATGGGCGACAATATGCCTGTATTCGGCATGGTTCGCCGTTGTTCGGCGTTTAATTATGCACATAATTTTTTTATCACATATTTTATCACAGAAATATCAAATACTTCTACAAAATAGTACAACAACAAATAGTTCAATACAAATTATATAGTTCAACAAATAAAAACTCATATTTCATCGCGTCGCCCTTGAGCCTCCATAGATACTCTATCAGATCTTGCTGCAGTTGATGATGCACCTGTGGGTCTCGGATCTCCTGACGAATACTGAGATAGGCAGTCCAGGTTGTCGGTAGCTGGTGATCAACTTCGACTAGAGGACCCTGCCTGTAGTATGGTTCAGTGTCAAACACTGGGTCTTCTTGCTCGCTCTCGATGATCATGTTGTGAAAGATGACACAGCAAGTCATAATCTCCCACATTTGATCTTTCGACCAGGTCTAAGCGGGGTACCGGACAATGGCAAATCGAGATTGGAGCACACCAAATGCCCGCTTGACATCCTTCCTGCAAGCCTCCTGAACCTTCGCAAACCAGGCGTTCTTGCCTCCTAGCACAGGGTTTGAGATCGTCTTCACAAATGTCGACCATCTTGGATAGATGCCATCAACTAGATAGAATCCCTTGTTGTAGTGCCGCCCATTGATCTCGAAGTTCACCGGAGGAGAATGACCTTCAACAAGCTTGGCAAAGACAGGAGAGCACTGCAGCACGTTGATGTCATTGTGAGTTCCTGGCATACCAAAGAAGCAGTGCCAAATCCAGAGGTCTTGTGTGGCCACCGCCTCAAGTATCACACTGCAGCCGCCTTTGGCGCCTTTGTACATCCCCTGCCAAGCAAATGGGCAATTCTTCCATTTCCAATGCATGGAGTCGATGCTTCCAAGCATCCCAGGAAATCCTCTTGCTGCATTCTGTGCTAGGATCCGAGCAGTGCCTTCTGTATTGGGTGTTCTCAAGTATTGCGGTCCAAACACTGCCACCACTGCCCGACAGAACTTGTAAAAGCAGTCTATGCTGGTGGACTTGGCCATGCGCCCATAGTCGTCGAGTGAATCACCGGGAGCTCCGTATGCAAGCATCCTCATCGCTATCGTGCACTTCTGGATGGAGGTGAATCCAAGGGCGCCGGTGCAATCCATCTTGCACTTGAAGTAGCTGTCAAACTCCTGGATGGAATTCACAATCCTGAGGAAGAGCTCTCGGCTCATCCGATAACGGCGCCGAAATGTTTTCTCGCCATGAAGTGGAGCATCGGCGAAGTAGTCTGAGTAGAGCATGCAGTAGCCTTCGAGACGATGCCGGTTCTTTGCTTTCACCTGCCCCGGCGCCGAGCCACCTCGCCGCGGCTTTTCATTACTCGCCAGCAATTGGGCGAGGGCGGCAAGCACCATAAGATGCTCTTCTTCCTGGACGTCGGCCTCGGCTTCCTCCTCTAGTAGCGCGGCGAGCGCTTCCTCGTCATCCAAGTCCATCGCCGAGGCAGGCAAATCGCCGAACACCTTGCGCCCGGTGGGCGTGTACCCGCCGCTAAACTGCCCCTCCGCGGCCGAAAACGCTCAGCTGCTGTTGGAGGGGCTGCCGTGGCGAAGCTCTGCTATTTTTCCAGCGTGGAATGGCTATCTAGCGGTGAAAGGCGGCGGGCGGCGCCGGGATATAGCTACTGGCGGCCGAGGGTGCGGGGGTGGGAGGCGAGTCAGGGAAGAAAACCTTGACTTTTCCCCTGACGGCGTGGGCCAGCCGCGCTTTTCCCTTGCGCCGGAGCCCCCAATTGCCCCCCCCCCCAATGTGCCGGGTTCGGCCTGTGACCGCAAGTAAACAACCACACATACACTTATTGTCTTTCAGATTTCGACATCAATAGTAAGTTCATGGCTTTCTTAATATGTAGCAATCACTGGATATTGGTATTCATTGTTCTAAACAAGAACACGGTTTACTACATCGATTCTCTCAGAGAGTCAATAAACGCTCAGGATTCGACGCATCTTCAGCAATTCTTGGATATATATTGAATTCTATGATGTTGAAATTAATTTGCATTCATATCTGGTTCAATAATTGATGTTTTCAAAATTCATCATCATTTGCAGTGTGCTCGCATTGTGAGAAACTAAAACAGGGAACCTGTTCAAGAGGAAACTACCTCTGCAGCACGAGATCGTTTCTCTGGTAACACACTGAAATCCATTATTTTTGGAAAATTTATCCAACAGTCTTTAAATACCTTTCCTTGCTCTAGTCAAATATTCAAGCTTCTAATTAAACCTCTGTCTATTTTGTCCAAAGAAAAAATAATACATCTAACACCAGTTAGGTTGTTCCTAACAAGACAAACACATGACTAATTGTGTACAAAAAATCTCAGTGTCCTCAGGAAGAAGCAGGGACCAACCTTTGTGGATATATGTATGCAGACACATGATCTCCATCTGTAAATCTGCTGATAGTTGTGACGATCCTCGCGAATTAGTACCAGTAAGTCTATCTTAATTAATATCTTCTACTCCACTCATATGGCACATTATGATCTTAAAAATACTGCAGCTCATCTTAAAACCGAGGACCCCTGAACCGCTCCCGGCTGGTGAATTGCTGATGGTTCAGAGATTTATCAGCGACTTCTTCCTGGATCACTACATCAATCTCACTGGTGATAATGAAGATTTTAGCATGCGTTCTCCTAAAACATTGAGTAAGAGTTAGCCGCTAAACATATAACACATGGATCCATTGTTTTCCATCTGATGAGGTCTTCGTATTTCGTACACTATGATTAATTATGTAATGCATATATGTGTGGACAAATCATTGGAATTTAGCTACCATATGTTCAATCGCAATTGTTAGAAAATCTGATGAATGTTCTTCCTGTGGACACTATTTGTTCAAATGAATACATGTGGCGAATTTGCTTTTTGCGTGCCGATTCAAAATGGGATATTTTTGTTTATTTGTTCAATTGAATATTGTGGCAAATTTGCTTTTTGCATGCTGATTCAAAATGGGATATTTTTGTTTAATCTGGCAATTGCTCCGCACACGGTTCAACTAAATGAGTGTTTGTGATCTACATCGGAAAGCATAGGTTAATCATGGCGGAACCGTCGGTAATACACAGCAGATCGCAAACGATTTGCAGCGCTACTATGTGTGCATAGGTTCTCCGGAACCGTTTGTGATGTCGCGTTATCGCACACGAGAATTGAGAGTAAACCGTGCCAAATGCAAAATACAATCTTAGTCGTATTTTTTCAGGAAACGTGTGGGATCCCAAAAGAAAAGCACACGTCACTCTTGCCGCAACCGTCGGTGATACCTTACAAATCACAAACGGTTTGCAGCACTTGTATTTGTGCGAAGGGGCTCCTGAACCGTTTGTGATAGAACATTATCGCAGACGGTAATTGTTGGAAAACGTGTGCGATGGAGTCTAGAATGGCAGACGGGTTACGCAGAAAACTCGTGTGCGATAGGGCACAAATCGCACACAGTTCATATGTTGGCCCGTGTGCCTTACATACTGGTTCCCAAACGGTTCGTTACGACAGACTGTATGGTTTCACTTCATCATTAGAAACGCTTAATCACCGATACCACACGTGCGAAATAATTTAGTGTGTGCTGCATCGCACAAGATTACATTTTGGAAGGCCTTTGGATCATTGTTCCATATCCCCGACGGTTTCTGGGTCGTGTGGGAAGGACCCCCTGTCACATACACTCACTTGATGAGGGTTCCGAAGGCCGTTGCGGAAAGGGGTTAAAACCCGTTTGTTTAGGATCGATGCGCACCAGTCGTACTTTATATATACCACATGGAAAATTTTGTGAGTACCAATTTGTGCCACTTAGGGTAGAAAACACCGTAAGGGCTCAGAACATACCAGGCCCACATGGAATCAGCGGAAGGAGTAGTGGACTGGTAGCATATAGGATAGCACATGGAGATCAGTGGTAGACAATAATCTCAAAATCTCAACTAATTAAAAAGAACGTAAGGTTCTCATTTCACCTCTCTTTCATTCAACTTTCTTTATATACATCCGACTCTTTCCTTCTCCTCTTTGATTTTTTTTCTCACATCTCTGATTTTTCTTCCATTCATTCTCCCTAAAATAAAATCAATGGTCTCATGTTTTATTAATTTAGCAAAATAAAAACTTATTTTGTTTGGTAAGTCATTAAATTCTTACCAAATAAGTGCTTATAAAATATAATGGCAAATAAATCATGGCGATTATATACAAAAACTTGCTAAGATTTTAAAGCATCAACAAAATAATAGACGTGCAGTAACGGGTTAATCTACTAGAATGTTTATACTCCCGTTGCAACGCACGGGCAATTATCTAGTCTTAATGAAATACACGTGAAGTTGTGTGTCGAAATTTGGCATAGTATGCTCAACTGCGATCAGTAGGCTACGGGGAGAGGATAACAACGAGAGCCACGGACCACCTTTCGTATATGTACATTATATATACTATATGGAATATTTTGTCGGTACCAACTTGGGCCACTTGGGGTAGAATACACCGTAAGGGCACATAACATACCAATCCCACATGCAATAAGTGGAAGGAGTAGTGGACTGGTAGCACAGAGGATAGCACATGGAGATCAGCGGTAGACAACAATCTCAAAATTTCTACTACTTAAAAAACGTAAGCTTCTCATTTCACCTCTCTTTTGTTCAACTTTCTTTATATACATCCCACTATTTCCTTCTCCTCTTTGATTTTTTCTCTAATCTCTGATTTTTCTTCAATTCATTCTCCCTAAAATAAAATCAATGGTCTCATGTTTTATTAATTTACCAAAATAAAAACTTATTTTGTGTGGTAAGTCATTAAATTCTTACCAAATAAATGCTTGTAACAATAAATGGCAAATAAATCATGGAGATTATATAGGAAAACTTCCTAAGATTTTAGAGCATCAACAAAATAATAGACCTGCAGTAACGGGCTAATCTACTAGAATGTTTATACTCCCGTTGCAACGCACGGATAATTATCTAGTCTTAATGAAATACACGTGAAGCCGTGTGTCGAAATTTGGCATAGTATGCTCAATTGCGATCAGTAGGCTATGGGGAGAGGATAACGACGAGAGCCGCGGACCACCTTTCGTATATGTACTCTATATATACTATATGGAATATTTTGTCAGTACCAACTTGAGCCACTGGGGGTAGAATACTGAAGGAAATATGCCCTAGAGGCAATAATAAAGTTATTATTTATTTCCTTATATCATGATAAATGTTTATTATTCATGCTAGAATTGTATTAACCGGAAACATAATACATGTGTGAATACATAGACAAACAGAGTGTCACTAGTTTGCCTCTACTTGACTAGCTCGTTAATCAAAGATGGTTATGTTTCCTAACCATGAACAAAGAGTTGTTATTTGATTAACGGGATCACATCATTAGGTGAATGATCTGATTGACATGACCCATTCCATTAGCTTAGTACCCGATCGTTTAGTATGTTGCTATTGCTTTCTTCATGACTTATACATGTTCCTATGACTATGAGATTATGCAACTCCCGTTTGCCGGAGGAACACTTTCTGTGCTACCAAACATCACAACGTAAATGGGTGATTATAAAGGTGCTCTACAGGTGTCTCCAAAGGTACATGTTGGGTTGGCGTATTTCGAGATTAGGATTTGTCACTCCGATTGTCGGAGAGGTATCTCTGGGCCCTCTCGGTAATGCACATCACATAAGCCTTGCAAGCATTGCAACTAATGAGTTAGTTGCGAGATGATGTATTACGGAACGAGTAAAGAGACTTGCCGGTAACGAGATTGAACTAGGTATTGAGATACCGACGATCGAATCTCGGGCAAGTAACATACCGATGACAAAGGGAACAACGTATGTTGTTATGCGGTCTGACCGATAAAGATCTTCGTAGAATATGTAGGAGCCAATATGAGCATCCAGGTTCCGCTATTGGTTATTGATCGGAGACGTGTCTCGGTCATGTCTACATTGTTCTCGAACCCGTAGGGTCCGCACGCTTAAGGTTTCGATGATAGTTATATTATGAGTTTATGAGTTTTGATGTACTGAAGTTAGTTCGGAGTCCCGGATGTGATCACGGACATGACGAGGAGTCTCGAAATGGTCGAGACATAAATATTGATATATTGGACGGCTATATTCGGACACCGGAAGTGTTCCGGGTGATTTCGGAGAAAACCGGAGAGCCGGAGGGTTACCGGAACCCCCCCCCCCCCCCCCGGGGAGAAGTAATGGGCCATATGGGCCTTAGTGGAGAGAGAGAGGGGCTGCCAGAGGTGGGCCGCGCGCCTCCTCCCCCCTAGTCCGATTTGGACTAGGAGAGGGGGGCGGCGCCCCCCTTTCCCTCTCCCTCCCCACTTCTTTCCCCCTCCTAGTAGGAGTCCTACTCCTACTAGGAGGAGGACTCCTCCTGGCGCGCCCCTCCACCATATTCCACCTCGGTCATATTGTAGCGGTGCTTAGGCGAAGCCCTGCGACGGTAGAACATCAAGATCGTCACCATGCCGTCGTGCTGACGGAACTCTTCCCCGACGCTTTGCTGGATCGGAGCCCGGGGATCGTCATTGAGCTGAACGTGTGATAGAACTCGGAGGTGCCGGAGTAACGGTGCTTGGATCGGTCGGATCGGGAAGACGTATGACTACTTCCTCTACATTGTGTCAACGCTTCCGTTGTCATCTACAAGGGTACGTAGATCACACTCTCCCCCCTCGTTGCTATGCATCACCATGATCTTGCGTGTGCGTAAGAATTTTTTTGAAATTACTACGTTCCCCAACAGTGGTATCAGAGTGTAGGTTTTATATGTTGATGTTATATGCACGAGTAAAACACAAGTGAGTTGTGGGCGAGATAAGTCATACTGCTTACCAGCATGTCATACTTTGGTTCGGCGGTATTGTTGGACGAAGCGGCCCGGACCAACATTACGCGTACGCTTACGCGAGACCGGTTCTCCCGATGTGCTTTGCACAGAGGTGGCTTGCGGGTGACAGTTTCTCCAACTTTAGTTGAACCGAGTGTGGCTACGCCCGGTCCTTGCGAAGGTTAAAACAGCACCAACTTGACAAACTATCATTGTGGTTTTGATGCGTAGGTAAGATTGGTTCTTGCTTAAGCCCGTAGAAGCCACGTAAAACTTGCAACAACAAAGTAGAGGACGTCTAACTTGTTTTTGCAGGGCATGTTGTGATGTGATATGCTCAAGACATGATGCTAAATTTTATTGTATGAGATGATCATGTTTTGTAACTGAGTTATCGGCAACTGGCAGGAGCCATATGGTTGTTGCTTTATTGTATGCAATGCAATCACGATGTAATGCTTTACTTTATCACTAAGCGGTAGCGATAGTCGTGGAAGCATAAGATTGGCGAGACGACAACGATGCTACGATGGAGATCAAGGTGTCGCGCCGGTGACGATGGTGATCACGACGGTGCTTCGAAGATGGAGATCACAAGCACAAGATGATGATGGCCATATCATATCACTTATATTGATTGCATGTGATGTTTATCTTTTATGCATCTTATCTTGCTTTGATTGACGGTAGCATTATAAGATGATCTCTCACTAATTATCAAGAAGTGTTCTCCCTGAGTATGCACCGTTGCGAAAGTTCTTCGTGCTGAGACACCACGTGATAATCGGGTGTGATAGGCTCTACGTTCAAATACAACGGGTGCAAAACAGTTGCACACGCGGAATACTCAGGTTATACTTGACGAGCCAAGCATATACAGATATGGCCTCGGAACACGGAGACCGAAAGGTCGAGCGTGAATCATATAGTAGATATAATCAACATAGTGATGTTCACCAATGAAACTACTCCATCTCACGTGATGATCGGACATGGTTTAGTTGATTTGGATCACGTAATCACTTAGAGGATTAGAAGGATGTCTATCTAAGTGGGAGTTCTTTAAGTAAATTAATTGAACTTAAATTTATCATGAAACTTAGTACCTGATAGTATCTTGCTTGTTTATGCTTGATTGTAGATAGATGGCTCGTGCTATTGTTCTGTTGAATTTTAATGTGTTCCTTGAGAAAGCAAAGTTGAAAGATGATGGTAGCAATTACACGGACTGGGTCCGTAACTTGAGGTTTATCCTCATTGCTGCACAGAAGAATTACGTCCTAGAAGCACCGCTGGGTGCCAGGCCTGCTGCTGGAGCGACACCAGATGTTATGAACGTCTGGCAGAGCAAAGCTGATGACTACTCGATAGTTCAGTGTGCCATGCTTTACGGCTTAGAATCGGGACTTCAACGACGTTTTGAACGTCATGGAGCATATGAGATGTTCCAGGAGTTGAAGTTAATATTTCAAGCAAATGCCCAGATTGAGAGATATGAAGTCTCCAATAAATTCTATAGCTGCAAGATGGAGGAGAACAGTTCTGTCAGTGAGCATATACTCAAAATGTCTGGGTATAATAATCACTTGATTCAATTGGGAGTTAATCTTCCAGATGATTGCGTCATTGACAGAATTCTCCAATCACTGCCACCAAGCTACAAGAGCTTCGTAATGAACTATAATATGCAAGGGATGAATAAGACTATTCCCGAGCTCTTCGCAATGCTGAAAGCTGCGGAGGTAGAAATCAAGAAGGAGCATCAAGTGTTGATGGTCAACAAGACCACTAGTTTCAAGAAAAAGGGCAAAGGGAAGAAGAAAGGGAACTTCAAAAAGAACGGCAAGCAAGTTGCTACTCAAGAGAAGAAACCCAAACCTGGACCTAAGCCTGAAACTGAGTGCTTCTACTGCAAGCAGACTGGTCACTGGAAGCGGAACTGCCCCAAGTATTTGGCGGATAAGAAGGATGGCAAGGTGAACAAAGGTATATGTGATATACATGTTATTGATGTGTACCTTACTAACGCTCGCAGTAGCACCTGGGTATTTGATACTGGTTCTGTTGCTAATATTTGCAACTCGAAACAGGGACTATGAATTAAGCGAAGATTGGCTAAGGACGAGGTGACGATGCGCGTAGGAAACGGTTCCAAAGTCGATGTGATCGCGGTCGGCACGCAACCTCTACATCTACCTTCGGGATTAGTATTAGACCTAAATAATTGTTATTTGGTGCCAGCGTTGAGCATGAACATTATATCTGGATCTTGTTTAATGCAAGACGGTTATTCATTTAAATCAGAGAATAATGGTTGTTCTATTTATATGAGTAATATCTTTTACGGTCATGCACCCTTGAAGAGTGGTCTATTCTTATTGAATCTCGATAGTAGTGATACACATATTCATAATGTTGAAGCCAAAAGATGCAGAGTTGATAATGATGGTGCAACTTATTTATGGCACTGCCGTTTAGGTCATATCGGCATAAAGCGCATGAAGAAACTCCATACTGATGGACTTTTGGAACCACTTGATTATGAATCACTTGGTACTTGCGAACCGTGCCTCATGGGCAAGATGACTAAAACACCGTTCTCCGGTACTATGGAGAGAGGAACAGATTTGTTGGAAATCATACATACAGATGTATGTGGTACGATGAATGTTGAGGCTCATGGCGGATATCGTTATTTTCTCACCTTCACAGATGACTTAAGAAGATATGGGTATATCTACTTAATGAAACATAAGTCTGAAACATTTGAAAAGTTCAAAGAATTTCAGAGTGAAGTTGAAAATCATCGTAACAAGAAAATAAAGTTTCTACGATCTGATCGTGGAGGAGAATATTTGAGTTACGAGTTTGGTGTACATTTGAAGCAATTCGGAATAGTTTCGCAACTCACGCCACCCGGAACACCACAGCATAATGGTGTATCCGAACGTCGTAATTGTACTTTACTAGATATGGTGCGATCTATGATGTCTCTTACTGATTTACCGCTATCGTTTTGGGGATACGCTCTAGAGACGGCCGCATTCACGTTAAATAGGGCACCATCAAAATCCGTTGAGACGACGCCTTATGAACTGTGGTTTGGCAAGAAACCAAAGTTGTCGTTTCTGAAAGTTTGGGGCTGCGATGCTTATGTGAAAAAGCTTCAACCTGATAAGCTCGAACCCAAATCAGAGAAATGTGTCTTCATAGGATATCCAAAGGAAACTATTGGATACACCTTCTATCACAGATCCGAAGGCAAGAGTTTTGTTGCTAAATACGGAAACTTTCTGGAGAAGGAATTTCTCTCGAAAGAAGTGAGTGGGAGGAAAGTAGAACTTGACGAGGTAACTGTACCTGCTCCCTTATTGGAAAGTAGTGCATCACAGAAAACTGTTTCAGTGACACCTACACCAGTTAGTGAGGAAGCTAATGATGATGATCATGAAACTTTAGAACAAGATACTACTGAACCTCGTAGATCAACCAGAGTGAGATCCACGCCAGAGTGGTATGGTAATCCTGTTCTGGAAGTCATGCTACTAGATCATGATGAACCTACGAACTATGAAGAAGCGATGGTGAGCCCAGATTCCGCAAAGTGGCTTGAAGCCATGAAATCTGAGATGGGATCCATGTATGAGAACAAAGTATGGACTTTGGTTGACTTGCCCGATGATCGGCAAGGAATTGAGAATAAATGGATCTTCAAGAAGAAGACTGACGCTGACGGTAATATTACTGTCTACAAAGCTCGACTTGTCGCAAAAGGTTTTCGGCAAGTTCAAGGGATTGACTACGATGAGACCTTCTCACCCGTAGCGATGCTTAAGTCTGTCCGAATCATGTTAGCAATTACCGCATTTTATGATTATGAAATTTGGCAGATGGATGTCAAAACTGCATTCCTGAATGGATTTCTGGAAGAAGAGTTGTATATGATGCAACCAGAAGGTTTTGTCGATCCAAAGGGAGCTAACAAAGTGTGCAAGCTCCAGCGATCCATTTATGGACTGGTGCAAGCCTCTCGGAGTTGGAATAAACGTTTTGATAGTGTGATCAAAGCATTTGGTTTTATACAGACTTTTGGAGAAGCCTGTATTTACAAGAAAGTGAGTGGGAGCTCTGTAGCATTTCTAATATTATATGTGGATGACATATTACTAATTGGAAATGATATAGAATTTCTGGATAGCATAAAGTGATACTTGAATAAGAGTTTTTCAATGAAAGACCTCGGTGAAGCTGCTTACATATTAGGCATTAAGATCTATAGAGATAGATCAAGACGCTTAATTGGACTTTCACAAAGCACATACCTTGACAAAGTTTTGAAGAAGTTCAAAATGGATCAGGCAAAGAAAGGGTTCTTGCCTGTGTTACAAGGTGTGAAATTGAGTAAGACTCAATGCCTGACCATGCAGAAGATAGAGAGAAAATGAAAGATGTTCCCTATGCTTCAGCCATAGGCTCTATCATGTATGCAATGCTGTGTACCAGACCTGATGTGTGCCTTGCCATAAGTCTAACAGGGAGGTACCAAAGTGATCCAGGAGTGGATCACTGGACAGCGGTCAAGAACATCCTGAAATACCTGAAAAGGACTAAGATATGTTTCTCATATATGGAGGTGACAAAGAGCTCATCGTAAAAGGTTACATTGATGCAAGCTTTGACACTGATCCGGACGATTCTAAATCGAAAACCGGATATGTGTTTACATTAAACGGTGGAGCTGTCAGTTGGTGCAGTTCTAAACAAAGCGTTGTAGCGGGATCTGCATGTGAAGCGGAGTACATAGCTGCTTCGGAAGCAGCAAATGAAGGAGTTTGGATGAAGGAGTTCATATCCGATCTAGGTGTCATACCTAGTGCATCGGGTCCAATGAAAATCTTTTGTGACAATACTGGTGCAATTACCTTGGCAAAGGAATCCAGATTTCACAAGAGAACCAAGCACATCAAGAGACGCTTCAATTCCATTCGGGATCTAGTCCAGGTGGGAGACATAGAGATTTGCAAGATACATAGGGATCTGAATGTTGCAGACCCATTGACTAAGCCTCTTCCACGAGCAAAACATGATCAGCACCAAAGCTCCATGGGTGTTAGAATCATTGCTGTGTAATCTAGATTATTGACTCTAGTGCAAGTGGGAGACTGAAGGAAATATGCCCTAGAGGCAATAATAAAGTTATTATTTATTTCCTTATATCATGATAAATGTTTATTATTCATGCTAGAATTGTATTAACCGGAAACATAATACATGTGTGAATACATAGAAAAACAGAGTGTCACTAGTATGCCTCTACTTGACTAGCTCGTTAATCAAAGATGGTTATGTTTCCTAACCATGAACAAAAAGTTGTTACTTGATTAACCGCGGAAGTGTTCCGGGTGATTTCGGAGAAAACCGAAGAGCCGGAGTGTTACCGGAACCCCCCCGGGAGAAGTAATGGGCCATATGGGCCTTAGTGGAGAGAGAGAGGGGCTGCCAGAGGTGGGCCGCGCGCCTCCTCCCCCCTGGTCCGAATTGGACTAGGAGAGGGGGGCGGCGCCCCCCTTTCCCTCTCCCTCCCCACTTCTTTCCCCCTCCTAGTAGGAGTCCTACTCCTACTAGGAGGAGGACTCCTCCTGGCGCGCCTATAGGGGCCGGCCGGCCTCCTCCCCTTGCTCCTTTATATACGGGGGCAAGGGGGCACCCCTAGACACACAAGTTGATCCTCGTGATCGTTCCTTAGCCGTGTGCGGTGCCCCCCTCCACCATATTCCACCTTGGTCATATTGTAGCGGTGCTTAGGCGAAGCCCTGCGACGGTACAACATCAAGATCGTCACCACGCCGTCGTGCTGGCGGAACTCTTCCCCGACATTTGCTGGATCGGAGCCCGTGGATCATCATCGAGCTGTACGTGTGCTAAGAACTCGGAGGTGCCGGAGTAACGGTGCTTGGATCGGTCGGATCGGGAAGACGTACGACTACTTCCTCTACATTGTGTCAACGCTTCCGTTGTCGATCTACAAGGGTACGTAGATCACACTCTCCCCTCTTGTTGCTATGCATCACCATGATCTTGCGTGTGCGTAGGAATTTTTTTGAAATTACTACGTTCCCCAACAAATACGCCATAAGAGCTCAGAACATACCAAGCCCACATGCAATAAGTGGAAGGAGTAGTGGACTGGTAGCACATAGGATAGCACATGGAGATCAGCGGTAGACAAAAATCTCAAAATTTCTACTACTTACAGGGAAAGTAAGGTTCTCATTTCCCCTCTCTTTCGTTCAACTTTCTTTATATACATCCCACTCTTTCCTTCTCTTCTTTGATTTTTTCTCTAATCTCTTATTTTATTTCCATTCATTCTCCCTAAAATAAAAGCAATGGTCTCATGTTTTATTAATTTGCCAAAATAAAAACTTATTTTGTTTGGTAAGTCATTAAATTCTTACCAAATAAATTCTTAGAAAAATAAAATGGCAAATAAACAATCGAGATTATATACGAAAACTTGCTAACATTTTAAAGCATCAACAAAATAATAGACATGCAGTAATGGGCTAATCTACTAGAATGTTTATACTCCCATTGCAACGCACGGACAATTATCTAGTCTTAATGAAATACACGTGAAGTCGTGTGTCGAAATTTGGCATAATATGCTCAACTGTGATCACTAGGCTACGGGGAGAGGATAACGACGAGAGCCACGGACCACCTTTCGTATATGTACTTTATATATACTATATGGAATATTTTGTCAGTACCAACTTGGGCCACTTGTGGTAGAAAACGCTATAAGGGCTCAGAACATACCAAGCCCACATGCAATCAGTGGAAGGAGTAGTGGACTGGTAGCACATCATATAGCACATGGAGATCGGCGGTAGACAAAAGTCTCAAAATTTCTACCACTTAAAAGGAACGTAAGGTTCTCATTTCACCTCTCTTTCGTCCAACTTTCTTTATATACATCCCACTCTTTCCTTCTCCTCTTTGATTTTTTCTCTAATCTTTGATTTTTTACCTTCCATTCTCCCTAAAATAAATCAATTATCTCATGTTTTACTAAATTACAAAAATAAAAACTTATTTTGTTTGGTAAGTCATTCAATTCCTACCAAATAAGTTCTTATAACAATAAAATGGCAAGTAAATCATGGGGATTATATACAAAAACTTGCTAAGATATTAGCGCATCAATAAAATAATTGACGTGCAGTCACGGGCAAATCTACTAGAATGTTTATACTCCCGTTGCAACGCACGGGCAATTATCTAGTCTTAATGAAATACACGTGAAGTCGTGTTTCGAAATTTAGCATATTATGCTCAACTGCGATCACTAGGCTACGGGGAGAGAATGAAGAGGAGAGCCACGGACCACCTTTCATATATGTACTTTATATATACTATATGGAATATTTTGTCAGTACCAAGTTGGGTCACTTGGGGTAGAAAACGCCGTAAGGGCTCAGAACATACCAGGCCCACATGCAATTACTGGAAGGAGTAGTGGACTGGTAGCACAGAGGATAGCACATGGAGATCGGCAGTAGAAAATAATCTCAAAATTTTACTACTTAAAAGGAACGTAAGGTTCTTATTGAGCATACTTCCTAAGATTTTAGAGCATCAACAAAATAATAGACGTGTAGTAACGGGCTAATCTACTATAATGTTTATACTCCCGTTGCAACGCACTGACAATTATCTAGTCTTAATAAAATACACGTGAACTCGTGTGTCGAAATTTGGCATAGTATGCTCAATTGCGATCAGTAGGCTACGGGGAGAGGATAAAGACGACAGCCGCGGACCACCTTTCGTATATGTCGAAATTTGGCATAGTATGCTCACCTGCGATCAGTAGGCTATGGGGAGAGGATAACAACGAGAGCCACGGACCACCTTTCGTATATGTACTTTATATATACTATATGGAATATTTTGTCAGTACCAACTTGGGCCACTTGGGGTAGAAAATGCCGTAAGGGCTCAGAACATACGAAGCCCACATGCAATCAGTGGAAGGAGTAGTGGACTGGTAGCACAGAGGATAGCACATGGAGATCAGCGGTAGACAACAATGTCAAAATTTCTACTACTTCAAAAAACGTAAGGTTCTCATTTCACCTCTCTTTCGTTCAACTTTCTTTATATACATCCCACTCTTTCCTTCTCCTCTTTGATTTTTTCTCTAATCTCTTATTTTTCTTCCATTCATTCTCCCTAAAATAAAATCAATGGTCTCATGTTTTATTAATTTACCAAAATAAAAACTTATTTATTGTGGTAAATCAATAAATTCTTACCAAATAAATGCTTATAACAATAAATGGCAAATAAATCATGGAGAATATATACGAAGACTTCCTAAGATTTTAGAGCATCAACTAAATAATAGACGTGCAGTAACGGGCTAATCTACTAGAATGTTTATACTCCTATTGCAACGCACGGGCAATTATCTAGTCTTAATGAAATACACGTGAAGTTGTGTGTTGAAGTTTGACATAGTATGCTCAACTGCGATCACTAGACTACGGGGAGAGGATAAAGACGAGAGCCGCGGACCACCTTTCGTATATGTACTTTATATATACTACATGGAATATTTTGTCAGTGCCAACTTGGGCCACTTGGGGTAGAAAATGCCGTAAGGGCTCAGAACATACCAAGCCCACATGCAATCAGTGGAAGGAGTAGTGGACTGGTAGCACATAGGATAGCACATGGAGATCGGTGGTAGACAAAAATCTCAAAATTTCTACCACTTAAAAGGAACGTAAGGTTCTCATTTCGACTTTCTTTCATCCAACTTTGTTTATATACACCCCACTCTTTCCTTCTCCTGTTTGATTTTTTCTCTAATCTCTGATTTTTTTTCCTTTCATTCTCCCTAAAATAAAATCAATTATCTCATGTTTTACTAAATTACCAAATAAAAACTTATTATCTTTGGTAAGTCATTCAATTCTTACCAAATAAGTGCTTATAACAATAAAATGCCAAGTTAATCATGGCGATTATATACAAAAACTTGCTAAGATATTAGTGCATCAATAAAATAATAAACGTGTAGTCACGGGCTAATCTACTAGAATGTGTATACTACCGTTGCAACGCACGGGCAATTATCTAGTCTTAATGAAATACATCTGAAGTCGTGTGTTGAAATTTGGCATATTATGCTCAACTGCCATCACTAGGCTATAGGGAGAGCATGACGATGAGAGCCACGGACCACCTTTCATATATGTACTATATATATACTATATGGAATATTTTGTCGGTACCAACTTGGGTCACTTGGGGTAGAAAACGCCGTAAGGGCTCAGAACATACCAGGCCCACATGCAATTAATGGAAGGAGTAGTGGACTAGTAGCACAGAGGATAGCACATGGAGATCGGCGGTAGACAATAATCTCAAAATTTTACTACTTAAAAGGATCGTAAGGTTCTTATTTCACCTCTCTTTCGTCCAACTTTCTTTATATACATCCCACTCTTTCCTTCTCCTCTTTGAATTTTTTTCCATCTATTCTTCCTAAAATGAAATCAATTGTCTCTTGTTTTATTAAATTACCAAACTAAAAACTTATTTTGTTTGGTAAGTCATTAAATTCTTACCAAATAAGTGCTTATAAGAATAAAACGGGAAGTAAATCATGACGATTATATACAAAAACTTGCCAAGATTTTAGCACATCAACAAAATAATAGACGTGTAGTCACGGGCTAATCTACTAGAATGTTTATACTCCGTTGCAACGCACGGGCAATTATCTAGTCTTAATGAATTACACGTGAAGTCGTGTGTCAAAATTTGGCATAGTATGCTCAACTGCGATCAGTAGGCTACGGGGAGAGGATAACAACGAGAGCCACGGACCACCTTTCTTATATGTACTTTATATATACTATATGGAATATTTTGACAATACCAACTTGGGCCACTTGGAGTAGGATACGTCGTAAGGGCTCAGAACATACCAATCCCACATGCAATAAGTGGAAGGAGTAGTGGACTGCTAGCACAGAGGATAGCGCATGGAGATCAGCGGTAGACAACAATCTCAAAATTTCTACTACTTAAAAAAACATAAGGTTCTCATTTCACCTCTCTTTCGTTCAACTTTCTTTATATACATCCCACTCTTTCCTTCTCCTCTTTGATTTTTTCTCTAATATCTGATTTTTCTTCCATTCATTCTTCCTAAAATAAAATACTTGGTCTCATGTTTTATTAATTTACCAAAATAAAAACTTATTTTGTGTGGTAAGTCATTAAATTCTTACCAAATAAATGCTTATAACAATAAATGGCAAATAAATCATGGAGATTATATACGAAGCCTTCCTAAGATTTTAGAGCATCAACAAAATAATAGACATGCAGTAACGGGCTAATCTACTAGAATGTTTATACTCCCGTTGCAACGCAGGGACAATTATCTAGTCTTAATGAAATACACGTGAAGTCGTGTGTCGAAATTTGGCATAGTTTGCTCAATTGCGATCAGTAGGCTACAGGGAGAGGATAACGACGACAGCCGCGGACCACCTTTCGTATATGTACTCTATATATACTATATGGAATATTTTGTCAGTACCAACTTGCGCCACTTGGGGTAGAATACGCCATAAGAGCTCAGAACATACCAATCCCACATGCAATAAGTGGAAGGAGTAGTGGACTGGTAGCACATAGGATAGCACATGGAGATCAGCGGTAGACAAAAATCTCAAAATTTCTACTACTTATAAAAGGAAAGAAAGGTTTTCATTTCACCTCTCTTTTGTTCAACTTTCTTTCTATACATCCCACTCTTTCCTTCTCCTCTTTGATTTTTTCTCTAATCTTTTATTTTACTTCCATTCATTCTCCCTAAAATAAAATCAATTGTCTCATGTTTTATTAATTTTCCAAAATAAAAACTTATTTTTTTTGGTAAGTCATTAAATTCTTACCAAATAAATGCTTCTAAAAATAAAAGGGCAAATAAACCATGGAGATTATATAAGAAAACTTGCTAAGATTTTAGAGCATCAAGAAAATAATAGATGTGCAGTAACGGGCTAATCTACTAGAATGTTTATACTCCCGTTGCAACGCACGGACAATTATCTAGTCTTAATGAAATACACGTGAAGTCGGGTGTCGAAATTTGGCATAGTATGCTCAACTGCGATCACTAGGCTACGGGGAGAGGATAACGACGAGAGCCACGGACCACCTTTTGTATATGTACTTTATATATACTATATGGAATATTTTGTCAGTACCAACTTGGGCCACTTGGGGTAGAAAACGCCATAAGGGCTCAGAACATACCAAGCCCACATGCAATCAGTGGAAGGAGTAGTGGACTAGTAGCACATAAGATAGCACATGGAGATCGGTGGTAGACAAAAATCTCAAAATTTCTACTACTTAAAAGGAACGTAAGATTCTCATTTCACCTCTCTTTCATCCAAATTTCTTTATATACATCCCACTCTTTCCTTCTCGTCTGTGATTTTTTTCTCTAATCTCTAACTTTTTACCTTCCATTCTCTCTAAAATAAAATCAATTATATCATGTTTTACTAAATTACAAAAATAAAAACTTATTTTGTTTGGTAAGTCATTCAATTCTTACCAAATAAGTGCTTATAACAATAAAATGGCAAGTAAATCATGGCGATTATATACAAAAACTTGCTAAGATTTTAGCGCATCAATAAAATAATAGACGTGCAGTCACGGGCTAATCTACTAGAATGTTTATACTCCCGTTGCAACGCAAGAGCAATTATCTAGTCTTAGTGAAATACACTTGAGGTCGTGTGTCGAAATTTGGCATATTATGCTCAACTGCGATCACTAGGCTACGGGGAGAGGATGACTGACGAGAGCCAGGGACCACCTTCGTATATGTACTTTATATATACTATATGGAATATTTTGTCAGTACAAACTTGGGCCACTTGGGGTAGAAAACGCCGTAAGGGCTCAGAACATACCAAGCCCACATGCAATCAGTGGAAGGAGTAGTGGACTGGTAGCACATGGAGATCGGTGGTAGACAATAATCTCAAAATTTTACTACTTAAAAGGAACATAAGGTTCTCATTTCACCTCTCTTTCGTCCAACTTTCTTTATATACATCCCACTCTTTCCTTCTCCTCTTTGAATTTTATCTCTCATCCCTGTTTTTTTTTCATTTATTCTTCCTAGATTGAAATCAATTGTCTCATGTTTTATTAAATTACCAAAATAAAAACTTATTTTGTTTGGTAAGTCATTAAATTCTTACTAAATAAGTGCTTATAACAATAAAATGGATGGTAAATCATGACGCTTACATACAAAAACTTGCTAAGATTTTAGCGCATCAACAAAATAATAGACGTGCAGTCACGGGCTAATCTACTAGAATGTTTATACTCCCGTTGCAACGCACGGGCAATTATCTAGTCTTAATGAAATACACGTGAAGTTTTGTGTTGAAATTTGACATAGTATGCTCAACTGCGATCACTAGACTACGGGGAGAGGATAAAGACGAGAGCCGCGGACCACCTTTCATATATGTACTTTATATATACTACATGGAATATTTTGTCAGTGCCAACTTGGGCCACTTGGGGTAGAAAACGCCATAAGGGCTCAGAACATACCAAGCCCACATGCAATCAGTGGAAGGAGTAGTGGACTGGTAGCACATAGGATAGCACATGGACAACGGCGGTAGACAAAAATCTCAAAATTTCTACCACTTAAAAGGAAAGTAAGGTTCTCATTTCGCCTCTCTTTCATCCAACTTTGATTATATACACCCCACTCTTTCCTTCTCCTGTTTGATTTTTTCTCTAATCTCTGATTTTTTTGCTTCCATTCTCCCTAAAATAAAATCAATTATCTCATGTTTTACTAAATTACCAAATAAAAACTTATTATGTTTGGTAAGTCATTCAATTCTTACCAAATATGTGCTTATAACAATAAAATGCCAAGTTAATCATGGCGATTGTATACAAAAACTTGCTAAGATATTAGTACATCAATAAAATAATAAACGTGTAGTCACGGGCTAATCTACTAGAATGTGTATACTACCGTTGCAACGCACGGGCAATTATCTAGTCTTAATGAAATACACGTGAAGTCGTGTGTTGAAATTTGGCATATTATGCTCAACTGCGATCACTAGGCTACGGGGAGAGGATGACTGACGAGAGCCAGGGACCACCTTTCGTATATGTACTTTATATATACTATATGGAATATTTTGTCAATACAAACTTGGGCCACGTGGGGGTAGAAAACGCCGTAAGGGCTCAGAACATACCAAGCCCACATGCAATCAGTGGAAGGAGTAGTGGACTGGTAGCACATGGAGATCGGTGGTAGACAATAATCTCAAAATTTTACTACCTAAAAGGAACGTAAGGTTCTCATTTCATCTCTCTTTCGTTCAACTTTCTTTATATACATCCCACTCTTTCCTTCTCCTCTTTGATTTTTTCTCTAATCTCTGATTTTTCTTGCATTCGTTCTCCCTAAAATAAAACCAATGGTCCCATGTTTTATTAATTTACCAAAATAAAAACTTATTTTGTGTGGTAAGTCATTAAATTCTTACCAAATAAATGCTTTTAACAATAAATGGCAAATAAATCATGGAGATTATATACGAAGCCTTCCTAAGATTTTAGAGCATCAACAAAATAATAGACGTGCAGTAACGGGCTAATCTACTAGAATGTTTATACTCCCGTTGCAACGCACGGACAATTATCTAGTCTGAATGAAATACACGTGAAGTCGTGTGTTGAAATTTGTCATAGTATGCTCAACTGCGATCACTAGACTACAGGGAGAGGATAAAGACGAGAGCCGCGGACCACCTTTCTTATATGTACTTTATATATACTACATGGAATATTTTGTCAGTGCCAACTTGGGCCACTTGGGGTAGAAAACGCCGTAAGGGCTCAGAACATACCAAGCCCACATGCAATCAGTGGAAGGAGTAGTGGACTGGTAGCACATAGGATAGCACATGGACAACGGCGGTAGACAAAAATCTCAAAATTTCTACCACTTAAAAGGAAAGTAAGGTTCTCATTTCGCCTCTCTTTCATCCAACTTTGATTATATACACCCCACTCTTTCCTTCTCCTGTTTGATTTTTTCTCTAATCTCTGATTTTTTTCCTTCCATTCTCCCTAAAATAAAATCAATTATCTCATGTTTTACTAAATGACCAAATAAAAACTTATTATGTTTGGTAAGTCATTCAATTGTTACCAAATAAGTGCTTATAACAATAAAATGCCAAGTTAATCATGGCGATTGTATAAAAAAACTTGCTAAGATATTTGTGCATCAATAAAATAATAAACGTGTAGTCACGGGATAATCTACTAGAATGTATATACTACCGTTGCAACGCACGGGAAATTATCTAGTCTTAATGAAATACACGTGAAGTCGTGTGTTGAAATTTGGCATATTATGCTCAACTGCCATCACTAGGCTACAGGGAGAGCATGACGACGAGAGCCACGGACCACCTTTCATATATGTACTCTATATATACTATATGGAATATTTTGTCGGTACCAACTTGGGTCACTTGGGGTAGAAAACGCGGTAAGGGCTCAGAACATACCTGACCCACATGCAATTACTGGAAGGAGTAGTGGACTGGTAGCACAGAGGATAGCACATGGAGATCGGCGGTAGACAATAATCTCAAAATTTTACTAATTAAAAGGAACGTAAGGTTCTTATTTCACCTCTCTTTCGTCCAACTTTCTTTATATACATCCCACTCTTTCCTTCTCCTCTTTGAATTTTTTCTCTCATCTCTGATTTTTTTCCATCTATTCTTCCTAAAATGAAATCAATTGTCTCTTGTTTTATTAAATTACCAAAATAAAAACTTATTTTGTTTGGTAAGTCATTAAATTCTTAATAAATAAGTGCTTATAAGAATAAAACGGCAAGTAAATCATGACGATTATATACAAAAACTTGCCAAGATTTTAGCGCATCAACAAAATAATAGACGTGTAGTCACGTGCTAATCTACTAGAATGTTTATACTCCCGTTGCAACGCATGGGCAATTATCTAGTCTTAATGAAATACACGTGAAGTCATGTGTCGAAATTTGGCATAGTATGCTCAACTGCGATCAGTAGGCTACGGGGAGAGGATAACAACGAGAGCCACGGACCACCTTTCTTATATGTACGTTATATATACTATATGGAATATTTTGACAGTACCAACTTGGGCCACTTGGGGTAGAATACACCGTAAGGGCTCAGAACATACCAAGCCCACATGCAATAAGTGGAAGGAGTAGTGGAATGCTAGCACAGAGGATAGCACATGGAGATCAGCGGTAGACAACAATCTCAAAATTTCTACTACTTAAAAAACGTAAGGTTCTCATTTCACCTCTCTTTCGTTCAACTTTCTTTATATACATCCCACACTTTCCTTCTCCTCTTTGATTTTTTCTCTAATCTCTGATTTTTCTTCCATTCATTCTCCCTAAAATAAAATCAATGGTCTCATGTTTTATTAATTTACCAAAATAAAAACTTATTTTGTGTGGTAAGTCATTAAATTCTTACCAAATAAATGCTTATAACAATAAATGGAAAATAAATCATGGAGATTATATACGAAGCCTTCCTAAGATTTTAGAGCATCACCAAAATAATAGACGTGCAGCAACGGGCTAATCTACTAGAATGTTTATACTCCCGTTGCAACGCACGGACAATTATCTAGTCTTAATGATATACACATGAAGTCGTGTGTCGAAATTTGGCATAGTATGCTCAATTGCGATCAGTAGGCTACGGGGAGAGGATAACGACGACAGCCGCGGACCACCTTTCGTATATGTACTCTATATATACTATATGGAATATTTTGTCAGTACCAACTTGAGCCACATGGGGTAGAATACGCCATAAGAGCTCAGAACATACCAAGCCCACATGCAATAAGTGGAAGGAGTAGTGGACTGGTAGCACATAGGATAGCACATGGAGATCAGCGGTAGACAAAAATCTCAAAATTTCTACTACTTATAAAAGGAAAGAAAGGTTCTCTTGTTTCCTCTCTTTCATTCAACTTTCTTTCTATACATCCCACTCTTTCCTTCTCCTCTTTGATTTTTTCTCTAATCTTTTATTTTACTTCCATTCATTCTCCCTAAAATAAAATCAATGGTCTCATGTTTTATTAATTTTCCAAAATAAAAAACTTATTTTGTTTGGTAAGTCAATAAAACTTATTTTATCAATGGTCTCCTGTTTGATTTTTTCTCTAATCTCTGATTTTTTTGCTTCCATTCTCCCTAAAATAAAATCAATTATCTCATGTTTTACTAAATTACCAAATAAAAACTTATTATGTTTGGTAAGTCATTCAATTCTTACCAAATAAGTGCTTATAACAATAAAATGCCAAGTTAATCATGGCGATTGTATACAAAAACTTGCTAAGATATTAGTGCATCAATAAAATAATAAACGTGTAGTCACGGGCTAATCTACTAGAATGTGTATACTACCGTTGCAACGCAACGGGCAATTATCTAGTCTTAATGAAATACACGTGAATTCGTGTGTTGAAATTTGGCATATTATGCTCAACTGCGATCACTAGGCTACGGGGAGAGGATGACTGACGAGAGCCAGGGACCACCTTTCGTATATGTACTTTATATATACTATATGGAATATTTTGTCAATGCAAACTTGGGCCACTTGGGGGTAGAAAACGCCGTAAGGGCTCAGAACATACCAAGCCCACATGCAATCAGTGGAAGGAGTAGTGGACTGGTAGCACATGGAGATCGGTGGTAGACAATAATCTCAAAATTTTACTACTTAAAAGGAACGTAAGGTTCTCATTTCATCTCTCTTTCGTTCAACTTTCTTTATATACATCCCACTCTTTCCTTCTCCTCTTTGATTTTTTCTCTAATCTCTGATTTTTCTTCCATTCGTTCTCCCTAAAATAAAATCAATGGTCTCATGTTTTATTAATTTACCAAAATAAAAACTTATTTTGTGTGGTAAGTCATTAAGTTCTTACCAAATAAATGCTTATAACAATAAATGGCAAATAAATCATGGAGATTATATACAAAGCCTTCCTAAGATTTTAGAGCATCAACAAAATAATAGACGTGCAGTAACGGGCTAATCTACTAGAATGTTTATACTCCCGTTGCAACGCACGGACAATTATCTAGTCTTAATGATATACACATGAAGTCGTGTGTCGAAATTTGGCATAGTATGCTCAATTGCGATCAGTAGGCTACGGGGAGAGGATAACGACGACAGCCGCGGACCACCTTTCGTATATGTACTCTATATATACTATATGGAATATTTTGTCAGTACCAACTTGAGCCACATGGGGTAGAATACGCCATAAGAGCTCAGAACATACCAAGCCCACATGCAATAAGTGGAAGGAGTAGTGGACTGGTAGCACATAGGATAGCACATGGAGATCAGCGGTAGACAAAAATCTCAAAATTTCTACTACTTATAAAAGGAAAGAAAGGTTCTCATTTTTCCTCTCTTTCGTTCAACTTTCTTTCTATACATCCCACTCTTTCCTTCTCCTCTTTGATTTTTTCTCTAATCTTTTATTTTACTTCCATTCATTCTCCCTAAAATAAAATCAATGGTCTCATGTTTTATTAATTTTCCAAAATAAAAACTTATTTTGTTTGGTAAGTCAGTAAAACTTATTTTATCAATGGTCTCCTGTTTGATTTTTTCTCTAATCTCTGATTTTTTTTGCTTCCATTCTCCCTAAAATAAAATCAATTATCTCATGTTTTACTAAATTACCAAATAAAAACTTATTATGTTTGGTAAGTCATTCAATTCTTACCAAATAAGTGCTTATAACAATAAAATGCCAAGTTAATCATGGCGATTGTATACAAAAACTTGCTAAGATATTAGTGCATCAATAAAATAATAAACGTGTAGTCACGGGCTAATCTACTAGAATGTGTATACTACCGTTGCAACGCACGGGCAATTATCTATTCTTAATGAAATACACGTGAATTCGTGTGTTGAAATTTGGCATATTATGCTCAACTGCGATCACTAGGCTACGGGGAGAGGATGACTGACGAGAGCCAGGGACCACCTTTCATATATATACTTTATATATACTATATGGAATATTTTGTCAATGCAAACTTGGGCCACTTGGGGGTAGAAAACGCCGTAAGGGCTCAGAACATACCAAGCCCACATGCAATCAGTGGAAGGAGTAGTGGACTGGTAGCACATGGAGATCGGTGGTAGACAATAATCTCAAAATTTTACTACTTAAAAGGAACGTAAGGTTCTCATTTCATCTCTCTTTCGTTCAACTTTCTTTATATACATCCCACTCTTTCCTTCTCCTCTTTGATTTTTTCTCTAATCTCTGATTTTTCTTCCATTCATTCTCCCTAAAATAAAATCAATGGTCTCATGTTTTATTAATTTACCAAAATAAAAACTTATTTTGTGTGGTAAGTCATTAAATTCTTACCAAATAAATGCTTATAACAATAAGTGGAAAATAAATCATGGAGATTATATACGAAGCCTTCCTAAGATTTTAGAGCATCAACAAAATAATAGACGTGCAGTAACGGGCTAATCTACTAGAATGTGTATACTCCCGTTGCAACGCATGGACAATTATCTAGTCTTAATGAAATACACGTGAAGTCGTGTGTTGAAATTTGTCATAGTATGCTCAACTGCGATCACTAGACTACGGGGAGAGGATAAAGACGAGAGCCGCGGACCACCTTTATTATATGTACTTTATATATACTACATGGAATATTTTGTCAGTGCCAACTTGGGCCACTTGGGGTAGAAAACGCCGTAAGGGCTCAGAACATACCAAGCCCACATGCAATCAGTGGAAGGAGTAGTGGACTGGTAGCACATAGGATAGCACATGGACAACGGCGGTAGACAAAATCTCAAAATTTCTACCACTTAAAAGGAAAGTAAGGTTCTCATTTCGCCTCTCTTTCATCCAACTTTGATTATATACACCCCACTCTTTCCTTCTCCTATTTGATTTTTTCTCTAATCTCTGATTTTTTTCCTTCCATTCTCCCTAAAATAAAATCAATTATCTCATGTTTTACTAAATTACCAAATAAAAACTTATTATGTTTGGTAAGTCATTCAATTCTTACCAAATAAGTGCTTATAACAATAAAATGCCAAGTTAATCATGGCGATTGTATACAAAAACTTGCTAAGATATTAGTGCATCAATAAAATAATAAACGTGTAGTCACGGGCTAATCTACTAGAATGTGTATACTACCGTTGCAACGCACGGGCAATTATCTAGTCTTAATGAAATACACGTGAATTCGTGTGTTGAAATTTGGCATATTATGCTCAACTGCGATCACTAGGCTACGGGGAGAGGATGACTGACGAGAGCCAGGGACCACCTTTCATATATGTACTTTATATATACTATATGGAATATTTTGTCAATGCAAACTTGGGCCACTTGGGGGTAGAAAACGTCGTAACGGCTCAGAACATACCAAGCCCACATGCAATCAGTGGAAGGAGTAGTGGACTGGTAGCACATGGAGATCGGTGGTAGACAATAATCTCAAAATTTTACTACTTAAAAGGAACGTAAGGTTCTCATTTCATCTCTCTTTCGTTCAACTTTCTTTATATACATCCCACTCTTTCCTTCTCCTCTTTGATTTTTTCTCTAATCTCTGATTTTTCTTCCATTCGTTCTCCCTAAAATAAAATCAATGGTCTCATGTTTTATTAATTTACCAAAATAAAAACTTATTTTGTGTGGTAAGTCATTAAGTTCTTACCAAATAAATGCTTATAACAATAAATGGCAAATAAATCATGGAGATTATATACAAAGCCTTCCTAAGATTTTAGAGCATCAACAAAATAATAGACGTGCAGTAACGGGCTAATCTACTAGAATGTTTATACTCCCGTTGCAACGCACGGACAATTATCTAGTCTTAATGAAATACACGTGAAGTCGTGTGTTGAAATTTGTCATAGTATGCTCAACTGCGATCACTAGACTACGGGGAGAGGATAAAGACGAGAGCCGCGGACCACCTTTCTTATATGTACTTTATATATACTACATGGAATATTTTGTCAGTGCCAACTTGGGCCACTTGGGGTAGAAAACGCCGTAAGGGCTCAGAACATACCAAGCCCACATGCAATCAGTGGAAGGAGTAGTGGACTGGTAGCACATAGGATAGCACATGGACAACGGCGGTAGACAAAAATCTCAAAATTTCTACCACTTAAAAGGAAAGTAAGGTTCTCATTTCTCCTCTCTTTCATCCAACTTTGATTATATACACCCCACTCTTTCCTTCTCCTGTTTGATTTTTTCTCTAATCTCTGATTTTTTTCCTTCCATTCTCCCTAAAATAAAATCAATTATCTCATGTTTTACTAAATTACCAAATAAAAACTTATTATGTTTGGTAAGTCATTCAATTCTTACCAAATAAGTGCTTATAACAATAAAATGCCAAGTTAATCATGGCGATTGTATACAAAACTTGCTAAGATATTAGTGCATCAATAAAATAATAAACGTGTAGTCATGGGCTAATCTACTAGAATGTGTATACTACCGTTGCAACGCACGGGCAATTATCTAGTCTTAATGAAATACACGTGAAGTCGTGTGTTGAAATTTGGCATATTATGCTCAACTGCCATCACTAGGCTACAGGGAGAGCATGACGACGAGAGCCACGGACCACCTTTCATATATGTACTCTATATATACTATATGGAATATTTTGTCGGTACCAACTTGGGTCACTTGGGGTAGAAAACGCCGTAAGGGCTCAGAACATACCTGGCCCACATGCAATTACTGGAAGGAGTAGTGGACTGGTAGCATAGAGGATAGCACATGGAGATCGGCGGTAGACAATAATCTCAAAATTTTACTACTTAAAAGGAACGTAAGGTTCTTATTTCACCTCTCTTTCGTCCAACTTTCTTTATATACATCCCACTCTTTCCTTCTCCTCTTTGAATTTTTTCTCTCATCTCTGATTTTTTTCCATCTATTCTTCCTAAAATGAAATCAATTGTCTCATGTTTTATTAAATTACCAAAATAAAAACTTATTTTGTTTGGTAAGTCATTAAATTCTTACCAAATAAGTTCTTATAAGAATAAAACGGCAAGTAAATCATGACGATTATATACAAAAACTTGCCAAGATTTTAGCGCATCAACAAAATAATAGACGTGTAGTCATGGGCTAATCTACTAGAATGTTTATACTCCTGTTGCAACGCACGGGCAATTATCTAGTCTTAATGAAATACACGTGAAGTCGAGTGTTGAAATTTGGCATAGTATGCTCAACTGCGATCAGTAGGCTACGGGGAGAGGATAACAACGAGAGCCACGGACCACCTTTCTTATATGTACTTTATATATACTATATGGAATATTTTGACAGTACCAACTTGGGCTACTTGGGGTAGAATACACCGTAAGGGCTCAGAACATACCAAGCCCACATGCAATAAGTGGAAGGAGTAGTGGACTGCTAGCACAGAGTATAGCACATGGAGATCAGCGGTAGACAACAATCTCAAAATTTCTACTACTTAAAAAAATGTAAGGTTCTCATTTCACCTCTCTTTCGTTCAACTTTCTTTATATACATCCCACTCTTTCCTTCTCCTCTTTGATTTTTTCTCTAATCTCTGATTTTTCTTCCATTCATTCTCCCTAAAATAAAATCAATGGTCTCATGTTTTATTAATTTACCAAAATAAAAACTTATTTTGTGTGGTAAGTCATTAAATTCTTACCAAATAAATGCTTATAACAATAAATGGAAAATAAATCATGGAGATTATATACGAAGCCTTCCTAAGATTTTAGAGCATCAACAAAATAATAGACGTGCAGTAACGGGCTAATATACTAGAATGTTTATACTCCCGTTGCAACGCACGGACAATTATCTAGTCTTAATGATATAGACATGAAGTCGTGTGTCGAAATTTGGCATAGTATGCTCAATTGCAATCAGTAGGCTACGGGGAGAGGATAACGACGACAGTCGCGGACCACCTTTCGTATATGTACTCTATATATACTATATGGAATATTTTGTCAGTACCAACTTGAGCCACATGGGGTAGAATACGCCATAAGAGCTCAGAACATACCAAGCCCACATGCAATAAGTGGAAGGAGTAGTGGACTGGTAGCACATAGGATAGCACATGGAGATCAGCGGTAGACAAAAATCTCAAAATTTCTACTACTTATAAAAGGAAAGAAAGGTTCTCATTTTTCCTCTCTTTCGTTCAACTTTCTTTCTATACATCCCATTCTTTCCTTCTCCTCTTTAATTTTTTCTCTAATCTTTTATTTTACTTCCATTCATTCTCCCTAAAATAAAATCAATGGTCTCATGTTTTATTAATTTTCCAAAATAAAAACTTATTTTGTTTGGTAAGTCAGTAAAACTTATTTTATCAATGGTCTCCTGTTTGATTTTTTCTCTAATCTCTGATTTTTTTGCTTCCATTCTCCCTAAAATAAAATCAATTATCTCATGTTTTACTAAATTACCAAATAAAAACTTATTATGTTTGGTAAGTCATTCAATTCTTACCAAATAAGTGCTTATAACAATAAAATGGCAAGTAAATCATGGCGATTATATACAAAAACTTGCTAAGATATTAGTGCATCAATAAAATAATAAACGTGTAGTCACGGGCTAATCTACTAGAATGTGTATACTACCCTTGCAACGCACAGGCAATTATCTAGTCTTAATGAAATACACGTGAAGTCGTGTTCCGAAATTTAGCATATTATGCTCAACTGCCATCACTAGGCTACAGGGAGAGCATGACGACGAGAGCCACGGACCACCTTTCATATATGTACTCTATATATACTATATGGAATATTTTGTCGGTACCAACTTGGGTCACTTGGGGTAGAAAACGCCGTAAGGGCTCAGAACATACCTGGCCCACATGCAATTACTGGAAGGAGTAGTGGACTGGTAGCACAGAGGATAGCACATGGAGATCGGCGGTAGACAATAATCTCAAAATTTTACTACTTAAAAGGAACGTAAGGTTCTTATTTCACCTCTCTTTCGTCCAACTTTCTTTATATACATCCCACTCTTTCCTTCTCCTCTTTGAATTTTTTCTCTCATCTCTGATTTTTTTCCATCTATTCTTCCTAAAATGAAATCAATTGTCTCTTGTTTTATTAAATTACCAAAATAAAAACTTATTTTGTTTGGTAAGTCATTAAATTCTTACCAAATAAGTGCTTATAAGAATAAAACGGCAAGTAAATCATGACGATTATATACAAAAACTTGCCAAGATTTTAACGCATCAACAAAATAATAGACGTGTAGTCACGGGCTAATCTACTAGAATGTTTATACTCCCGTTGCAACGCACGGGCAATTATCTAGTCTTAATGAAATACACGTGAAGTCGTGTGTTGAAATTTGGCATAGTATGCTCAACTGCGATCAGTAGGCTACGGGGAGAGGATAACAACGAGAGCCACGGACCACCTTTCTTATATGTACTTTATATATACTATATGGAATATTTTGACAGTACCAACTTGGGCCACTTGGGGTAGAATACACCGTAAGGGCTCAGAACATACCAAGCCCACATGCAATAAGTGGAAGGAGTAGTGGACTGCTAGCACAGAGGATAGCACATGGAGATCAGCGGTAGACAACAATCTCAAAATTTCTACTACTTAAAAAAACGTAAGGTTCTCGTTTCACCTCTCTTTCGTTCAACTTTCTTTATATACATCCCACTCTTTCCTTCTCCTCTTTGATTTTTTCTCTAATCTCTGATTTTTCTTCCATTCATTCTCCCTAAAATAAAATCAATGGTCTCATGTTTTATTAATTTACCAAAATAAAAACTTATTTTGTGTGGTAAGTCATTAAATTCTTACCAAATAAATGCTTTTAACAATAAATGGCAAATAAATCATGGAGATTATATACGTAGCCTTCCTAAGATTTTAGAGCATCAACAAAATAATAGACGTGCAGTAACGGGCTAATCTACTAGAATGTTTATACTCCCGTTGCAACGCATGGACAATTATCTAGTCTTAATGAAATACACGTGAAGTCGTGTGTTGAAATTTGTCATAGTATGCTCAACTGCGATCACTAGACTACGGGGAGAGGATAAAGACGAGAGCCGCGGACCACCTTTATTATATGTACTTTATATATACTACATGGAATATTTTGTCAGTGCCAACTTGGGCCACTTGGGGTAGAAAACGCCGTAAGGGCTCAGAACATACCAAGCCCACATGCAATCAGTGGAAGGAGTAGTGGACTGGTAGCACATAGGATAGCACATGGGACAACGGCGGTAGACAAAATCTCAAAATTTCTACCACTTAAAAGGAAAGTAAGGTTCTCATTTCGCCTCTCTTTCATCCAACTTTCATTATATACACCCCACTCTTTCCTTCTCCTGTTTGATTTTTTCTCTAATCTCTGATTTTTTTCCTTCCATTCTCCCTAAAATAAAATCAATTATCTCATGTTTTACTAAATTACCAAATAAAAAACTTATTATGTTTGGTAAGTCATTCAATTCTTACCAAATAAGTGCTTATAAACAATAAAATGCCAAGTTAATCATGGCGATTGTATACAAAAACTTGCTAAGATATTAGTGCATCAATAAAATAATAAACGTGTAGTCACGGGCTAATCTACTAGAATGTGTATACTACCGTTGCAACGCACGGGCAATTATCTAGTCTTAATGAAATACACGTGAATTCGTGTGTTGAAATTTGGCATATTATGCTCAACTGCGATCACTAGGCTACGGGGAGAGGATGACTGACGAGAGCCAGGGACCACCTTTCGTATATGTACTTTATATATACTATATGGAATATTTTGTCAATGCAAACTTGGGCCACTTGGGGGTAGAAAACGTCGTAAGGGCTCAGAACATACCAAGCCCACATGCAATCAGTGGAAGGAGTAGTGGACTGGTAGCACATGGAGATCGGTGGTAGACAATAATCTCAAAATTTTACTACTTAAAAGGAACGTAAGGTTCTCATTTCATCTCTCTTTCGTTCAACTTTCTTTATATACATCCCACTCTTTCCTTCTCCTCTTTGATTTTTTCTCTAATCTCTGATTTTTCTTCCATTCGTTCTCCTAAAATAAAATCAATGGTCTCATGTTTTATTAATTTACCAAAATAAAAACTTATTTTGTGTGGTAAGTCATTAAGTTCTTACCAAATAAATGCTTATAACAATAAATGGCAAATAAATCATGGAGATTATATACAAAGCCTTCCTAAGATTTTAGAGCATCAACAAAATAATAGACGTGCAGTAACGGGCTAATCTACTAGAATGTTTATACTCCCGTTGCAACGCACGGACAATTATCTAGTCTTAATGAAATACACGTGAAGTCGTGTGTTGAAATTTGTCATAGTATGCTCAACTGCGATCACTAGACTACGGGGAGAGGATAAAGACGAGAGCCGCGGACCACCTTTCTTATATGTACTTATATATACTACATGGAATATTTTGTCAGTGCCAACTTGGGCCACTTGGGGTAGAAAACGCCGTAAGGGCTCAGAACATACCAAGCCCACATGCAATCAGTGGAAGGAGTAGTGGACTGGTAGCACATAGGATAGCACATGGACAACGGCGGTAGACAAAAATCTCAAAATTTCTATCACTTAAAAGGAAAGTAAGGTTCTCATTTCTCCTCTCTTTCATCCAACTTTGATTATATACACCCCACTCTTTCCTTCTCCTGTTTGATTTTTTCTCTAATCTCTGATTTTTTTCCTTCCATTCTCCCTAAAATAAAATCAATTATCTCATGTTTTACTAAATTACCAAATAAAAACTTATTATGTTTGGTAAGTCATTCAATTCTTACCAAATAAGTGCTTATAACAATAAAATGCCAAGTTAATCATGGCGATTGTATACAAAAACTTGCTAAGATATTAGTGCATCAATAAAATAATAAACGTGTAGTCATGGGCTAATCTACTAGAATGTGTATACTACCGTTGCAACGCACGGGCAATTATCTAGTCTTAATGAAATACACGTGAAGTCGTGTGTTGAAATTTGGCATATTATGCTCAACTGCCATCACTAGGCTACAGGGAGAGCATGACGACGAGAGCCACGGACCACCTTTCATATATGTACTCTATATATACTATATGGAATATTTTGTCGGTACCAACTTGGGTCACTTGGGGTAGAAAACGCCGTAAGGGCTCAGAACATACCTGGCCCACATGCAATTACTGGAAGGAGTAGTGGACTGGTAGCACAGAGGATAGCACGTGGAGATCGGCGGTAGACAATAATCTCAAAATTTTACTACTTAAAAGGAACGTAAGGTTCTTATTTCACCTCTCTTTCGTCCAACTTTCTTTATATACATCCCACTCTTTCCTTCTCCTCTTTGAATTTTTTCTCTCATCTCTGATTTTTTCCATCTATTCTTCCTAAAATGAAATCAATTGTCTCATGTTTTATTAAATTACCAAAATAAAAACTTATTTTGTTTGGTAAGTCATTAAATTCTTACCAAATAAGTGCTTATAAGAATAAAACGGCAAGTAAATCATGACGATTATATACAAAAACTTGCCAAGATTTTAGCGCATCAACAAAATAATAGACGTGTAGTCATGGGCTAATCTACTAGAATGTTTATACTCCTGTTGCAACGCACGGGCAATTATCTAGTCTTAATGAAATACACGTGAAGTCGTGTGTTGAAATTTGGCATAGTATGCTCAACTGCGATCAGTAGGCTACGGGGAGAGGATAACAACGAGAGCCACGGACCACCTTTCTTATATGTACTTTATATATACTATATGGAATATTTTGACAGTACCAACTTGGGCTACTTGGGGTAGAATACACCGTAAGGGCTCAGAACATACCAAGCCCACATGCAATAAGTGGAAGGAGTAGTGGACTGCTAGCACAGAGGATAGCACATGGAGATCAGCGGTAGACAACAATCTCAAAATTTCTACTACTTAAAAAAATGTAAGGTTCTCATTTCACCTCTCTTTCGTTCAACTTTCTTTATATACATCCCACTCTTTCCTTCTCCTCTTTGATTTTTTCTCTAATCTCTGATTTTTCTTCCATTCATTCTCCCTAAAATAAAATCAATGGTCTCATGTTTTATTAATTTACCAAAATAAAAACTTATTTTGTGTGGTAAGTCATTAAATTCTTACCAAATAAATGCTTATAACAATAAATGGAAAATAAATCATGGAGATTATATACGAAGCCTTCCTAAGATTTTAGAGCATCAACAAAATAATAGACGTGCAGTAACGGGCTAATATACTAGAATGTTTATACTCCCGTTGCAACGCACGGACAATTATCTAGTCTTAATGATATAGACATGAAGTCGTGTGTCGAAATTTGGCATAGTATGCTCAATTGCGATCAGTAGGCTACGGGGAGAGGATAACGACGACAGCCGCGGACCACCTTTTGTATATGTACTCTATATATACTATATGGAATATTTTGTCAGTACCAACTTGAGCCACATGGGGTAGAATACGCCATAAGAGCTCAGAACATACCAAGCCCACATGCAATAAGTGGAAGGAGTAGTGGACTGGTAGCACATAGGATAGCACATGGAGATCAGCGGTAGACAAAAATCTCAAAATTTCTACTACTTATAAAAGGAAAGAAAGGTTCTCATTTTTCCTCTCTTTCGTTCAACTTTCTTTCTATACATCCCACTCTTTCCTTCTCCTCTTTGATTTTTTCTCTAATCTTTTATTTTACTTCCATTCATTCTCCCTAAAATAAAATCAATGGTCTCATGTTTTATTAATTTTCCAAAATAAAAACTTATTTTGTTTGGTAAGTCAGTAAATTATTACCAAATAAATGCTTATAAAAATAAAAGGGCAAATAAACCATGGAGATTATATACGAAAACTTGCTAAGATTTTAGAGCATCAAGAAAATAATAGACGTGCAGTAACGGGCTAATCTACTAGAATGTTTATACTCTCGTTGCAACGCACGGACAATTATCTAGTCTTAATGAAATACACGTGAAGTCGTGTGTCAAAATTTGGCATAGTATGCTCAACTGCGATCACTAGGCTACGGGGAGAGGATAACGACGAGAGCCACGGACCACCTTTCGTATATGTACTTTATATATACTATATGGAATATTTTGTCAGTATCAACTTGGGCCACTTGGGGTAGAAAACGCCATAAGGGCTCAGAACATACAAGCCCACATGCAATCAGTGGAAGGAGTAGTGGACTGGTAGCACATAATATAGCACATGGAGATCGGTGGTAGACAAAAATCTCAAAATTTCTACTACTTAAAAGGAATGTAAGGTTCTCATTTCACCTCTCTTTCATCCAACTTTCTTTATATACATCCCGCTCTTTCCTTCTCCTCGTTGATTTTTTTCTCTAATCTCTGATTTTTTTACCTTCCATTCTCACTCAAATAAAATCAATTACATCATCTTTTACTAATTTTTAAAAATAAAAACTTATTTTGTTTGGTAAGTCATTCAATTCTTACCAAATAAGTGCTTATAACAATAAAATGGCAAGTAAATCATGGCGATTATATTCACAAACTTGCTAAGATTTTAGCGCATCAAAAAAATAATAGACGTGCAGTCACGGGCTAATCTACTAGAATGTTTATACTCCCGTTGCAACGCAAGAGCAATTATCTGGTCTTAATGAAATACACTTGAGGTCGTGTGTCGAAATTTGGCATATTATGCTCAACTGCCATCACTAGGCTACAGGGAGAGCATGACGACGAGAGCCACGGACCACCTTTCATATATGTACTCTATATATACTATATGGAATATTTTGTCGGTACCAACTTGGGTCACTTGGGGTAGAAAACGCCGTAAGGGCTCAGAACATACCAAGCCCACATGCAATCAGTGGAAGGAGTAGTGGACTGGTAGCACATGGAGATCGGCGGTAGACAATAATCTCAAAATTTTACTACTTAAAAGGAACGTAAGGTTCTCATTTCACCTCTCTTTTCTCCAACTTTCTTTATATACATCCCACTCTTTCCTTCTCCTCTTTGAATTTTTTCTCTCATCTCTGATATTTTTTCCATTTATTCTTCCTAGAATGAAATCAATTGTCTCATGTTTTATTAAATTACCAAAATAAAAGCTTATTTTGTTTGGTAAGTCATTATATTCTTACCAAATAAGTGCTTATAACAATAAAATGGCAAGTAAATCATGACGATTACATGCAAAAACTTGCTAAGATTTTAGCGCATCAACAAAATAATAGACGTGCAGTCACGGGCTAATCTACTAGAATGTTTATACTCCCGTTGCAACGCACGGGCAATTATCTAGTCTTAATGAAATACACGTGAAGTTGTGTGTTGAAATTTGGCATAGTATGCTCAACTGCGATCACTAGACTACGGGGAGAGGATAAAGACGAGAGCCGCGGACCACCTTTCGTATATGTACTTTATATATACTACATGGAATATTTAGTCAGTGCCAACTTGGGCCACTTGGGGTAGAAAACGCCGTAAGGGCTCAGAACATACCAAGCCCACATGCAATCAGTGGAAGGAGTAGTGGACTGGTAGCACATAGGATAGCACATGGAGATCCGTGGTAGACAAAAATCTCAAAATTTCTACCACTTAAAAGGAACGTAAGGTTCTCATTTCACCTCTCTTTCATCCAACTTTGTTTATATACACCCCACTCTTTCCTTCTCCTGTTTGATTTTTTCTCTAATCTCTGATTTTTTTCCTACCATTCTCCCTAAAATAAAATCAATTATCTCATGTTTTACTAAATTACCAAATAAAAATTTATTATGTTAGGTAAGTCATTCAATTCTTACCAAATAAGTGCTGATAACAATAAAATGCCAAGTTAATCATGGCAATTATATACAAAAAATTGCTAAGCTTTTAGTGCATCAATAAAATAATGGACGTGTAGTCACGGGCTAATCTACTAGAATGTGTATACTACCGTTGCAACGCACGGGCAATTATCTAGTCTTAATGAAATACACGTGAAGTCGTGTGTCGAAATTTGGCATATTATGCTCAGCTGCCATCACTAGGCTACAGGGAGAGCATGACGACGAGAGCCACGGACCACCTTTCATATATGTACTTTTTATATACTATATGGAATATTTTGTCAGTACCAACTTGGGCCACTTGGGGTAGAAAACGCCGTAAGGGCTCAGAACATACCAAGCCCACATGCAATCAGTGGAAGGAGTAGTGGACTGGTAGCACATAAGATAGCACATGGAGATCAGCGTTAGACAAAAATCTCAAAATTTCTAATACTTAAAAGAAACGTAAGGTTCTCATTTCACCTCTCTTTCATCCGACTTTGTTTATATACATCCCACTCTTTCCTTCTCCTCTCTGATTTTTTTATCTAATCTCTGATTTTTTTCCCTTCCATTCTCCCTAAAATAAAATTGATTATCTCATGTTTTACTAAATTACCTGAATAAAACTTATTTTGTTTGGTAAGTCATTCTATTCTTACCAAATAAGTGCTTATAACAATAAAATGGCAAGTAAATCATGGCGATTATATACAAAAACTTGCTAAGATTTTAGCGCATCAATAAAATAATAGACGTGCAGTCACGGGCTAATCTACTAGAATGTTTATACTCCCGTTGCAACGCATGGGCAATTATCTAGTCTTAATGAAATACACGTGAAGTCGTGTTCCGAAATTTAGCATATTATGCTCAACTGCGATCACTAGGCTACGGGGAGAGGATGACGAGGAGAGCCACGGACCACCTTTCATATATGTACTTTATATATACTATATGGAATATTTTGTCAGTACCAACTTGGGTCACTTGGGGTAGAAAACGCCGTAAGGGCTCAGAACATACCAGGCCCACATGCAATTAGTGGATGGAGTAGTGGACTGGTAGCACAGAGGATAGCACATGGAGATCGGTGGTAGACAATAATCTCAAAATTTTACTACTTAAAAGGAACGTAAGGTTCTTATTTCACCTCTCTTTCGTCCAGCTTTCTTTATATACATCCCACTCTTTCCTTCTCCTCTTTGAATTTTTTCTCTCGTCTCTGATTTTTTTCCATCTATTCTTCCTAAAATGAAATCAATTGTCTCTTGTTTTATTAAATTACCAAAATAAAAACTTATTTTGTTTGGTAAGTCATTAAATTCTTACCAAATAAGTGCTTATAAGCATAAAATGGCAAGTAAATCATGACGATTATATACAAAAACTTGCTAAGATTTTAGCGCATCAACAACATAATAGACGTGCAGTCACGGGCTAATCTACTAGAATGTTTATACTCCCGTTGCAACGCACGAGCAATTATCTAGTCTTAATGAAATACACGTGAAGTTGTGTGTCAAAATTTGGCATAGTATGCTCAACTGCGATCACTAGACTACAGGGAGAGGATAACGACAAGAGCCGCGGACCACCTTTCATATATGTACTTTATATATACTATATGGAATATTTTGTCAGTACCAACTTAGTCCACTTGGGGTAGAAAACACCGTAAGGGCTCAGACCATACCAGGCCGACATGCAATCAGTGGAAGGAGTACTGGACTGGTAGCTCACAAGATAGCATATGGAGATCAACGGTAGACAACAATCTAAAAAATTTACTACTTAGAAGGAACGTAAGGTTCTCATTTCTCCTGTCTTTCATCCAACTTTCTTTATATACATCCCACTCTTTCCTTCTCCTCTTTGAATTTTTTCTCTCATTTCTGATTTTTTTTTCCATTTGTTCTTTCTGAAACAAAATCAATTGTCTGATGTTTTCTGAAATTACCAAAATAAAAACTTATTTTGTTGGGTAAGTCTTTAAATTCTTGCCAAATATGTGCTTATAACAATAAAATGGCAAGTAAATCATGACAATTACATACAAAAACTTGCTAAGATTTTAGCGCAGCAATAAAATAATAGACGTGCAGTCACGGGCTAATCTAATAGTATGTTTATACTCCCGTTGCAACGCACGGGCAATTATCTAGTCTTAATGAAATACACATGAAGTCGTGTGTCCAAAATTTGGCATAGTGTTCTCAACTGCGATCACGAGGCTACAAGGAGAGGATAACGAGGAGAGCCGCGGACCACCTTTCGTATATGTACTTTATATATACTGTATGAAATATTTTGTCAGTACCAACTTGCGTCACTTGGGGTAGAAAACGCCGTAAGGGCTCAGAACATACCAGGCCCACATGCACTCAGTGGAAGGAGTAGTGGACTGGTAGCACACAGGATAGTACATGGAGATCAGTGGTAGACAATAATCTCAAAACAAAAAATCAGCGGTGGACTTAGTTGGAGTAAGCTATTTCATCTTTCCGTCTCCTGCGGAAAAGGCTGAGTTATTAATTACTCACTCCTTTACGGATGAATAGCTAGCTCGGACTCAGAACCGTAGTAGTAGTTCTCTATTTGAGGGGGGAGCAACTAAGAGGACGGGAGCTTGGAGGACATCTATCCCGGCCGGCCGGTCCATCCCCCCGTTCATCCGCTAGCTAGCTAGAGTTGAGAGCTGAGAGAGATGGATGAGTGCACTGAGGACAATACGGGTTTCGCCAAAGCCCTGAAGTTCTGGCAAGTAAGCCAGCTGCCCATCCTCGTCCTCGCGAGCCTCGCCATCCAGTGGTTCCTCTTCGTCTTCGCGCCCTTTCGTCAGCATCGAGTCCCAGGTTTGCTGAGGCTCTCCATCTGGCTGGCCTACCTGGGCAGCGATGCCGTGGCCATCTACGCCCTTGCCACCCTCTTCAACTCCCGCAGGTGCTGCACCGAAGGCCTCCCCGGCGTGGAGCTGCTGTGGGCGCCAATCCTGTTGGTGCACCTGGGCGGCCAGGACAGCATAACTGCCTACAACATCGAAGACAACGAGCTGTGGAAGCGGCATGTCGTAACAGCGGTGTCTCAGGTCAGTGCTTGCATTTCATGGACGACTTAACATCCTAATAATGTTCGGATGCATCTATTAAGGCTCTTTCGTTTAAGCCGCTTGCGTATGATTGTTTAGGCTTTGGGAATTTTGTTTCCGTAGAAACCTGCTGGTAACCTGCAGGTATCCTAACTAGAAGGGGTGAGCGTCGCATATTCATGCGGCCAAGCACAAGTCTAAGTAATTAAGATTAGAGTTTTTTTTTGCGAGTAAATTAAGATTAGAGTACATAGCAGCTGAATATTTGCATAGAGACCCCAGCAAAACAACAAGAAACAACAAAGCCCAGCCAGTCGCCATCTTCAACCCCGGCCGCGTCTCCGCCGCGCGAGATCCAGTCTTCCTCCGACAGCGACCACCACTGAAGAGCAGCAGCAAAGAAGCCACCAAGCAGCCTGCAAACGCCATCACCACAAAGGGCTTTGAGGACCGCATATGTGTCCCGTCCAACGGACGAGAACAGAGGACGGGTTCCAGAACATCAGCCGGGGATCCACCCCGGGCTCAGCAGGCCTCCCCAGCAGCAACACGCCGCACGGAGAAGAAGAGGCAGAAAACACACGAACGGAGACGATAACGAGTAAGAAGCAGCAGCCTTTCCACATATCACCCGCAGATCAGGCCCTCCACCGGCCCAAAACGACAGCACCAGCTCCTTCACCGTAACTCCAGCACGCAGGAGCCTCGAAGGACACCGAGCCGCCTCAAGACCACAGCCCATAATAGGGCACGCAACCCAGACACACCCTTCGCCCCCACGGTCGCCGCCACCAAACCCAGCGGCGAAAACCCCCAACGCGGACTCCGGTAGCCCTGATCCGCCACCCAAAAGCCCCCAGGCTCGTCGCCGGCGTTAACAACGACACCGAGCGGACGGGAAGGAGCCGGGACATCCATTTTTCCACCCGCCGCCGTCTTCACCGCCCTGACGACGACTCCGGGGAAGCACACCTCAAAACCTAACTCTATACACACCGCTGCGCGAGTCACCAGGGTCCCCCACCGTTCCGACAGCCAAACCGGCCGCCGGAAGCGGTGGGGAACGCCGGTGCCGCCAGCGGATTTCCTAGATCGCTTTCGGGTCGCCCTCTTCTCACTAGTGCAGAACCGGGCAATAGCCCCGGTTCGTAAGGCCCTTTAGTGCCGGTTCGGCAACCGGCACTAAAGTGTGGGCACTAAAGCCCCCCCCCCCCCCTTTAGTACCGGTTCAGCACGAACCGGTGCTAAAGGGCAACCACGTGGCACGAGCCAGCTCCGGGGGCAGGGAGCCTTTGGTAACACCAACCGGTATTAAAAGTTTGGGGGGTTTGGGTTTATAATTTCTTTTTCATTTAATTTTATGTTTTTCATTTAATTCTTTTTCGTTTGCTGGTATTTTATGATGCTACATATTGTACATGTTATGCATATATATATATATATATATATATATATATATCATTGAATGTCTCACAACCACCATTATAATTAATTCACACATAGATACACACATGTATATATGTATACAATTAGGTAGCTATATACAATTTCTCCTAATTGGTGCTTTCGGAGCCAGTGGCATTAACCTAATTGGAAGTTGTAAGGAAGTAGTATATCTTAATTGCTATTGAGGCGCTTCAAGAACTCTAGCATGCTTTCCTCTACACTTTTTTTATAATATGCATCTAATTTCCATGTGTATTCATTAACGGTATTTGGGTCAATGAACCCAATGCCATAGCGTCCAACTTTTTTCATTCCATACATCTTCATCCTGCATAATACCACAGAAAAGAATATAGTGAGAATAATTACAGGTAATGATTGATTAAAATGATCACTACAACTAGCTTAAGACTTAAATTACAGAAAGAAATCATTTACAGACAATAGCAACTGACGATAGATTTGACGAGTGCGTCTTGATTGTATAACTGAAATAGTTCTGAATACTCAACGGCCACAGCTTTCTCATTGCAAGAACAACTCTGCCTGTTGAACTGGGCCATACATTAATCACCACCCAAACCAGTATGGTCACCTCCTCTGGAATAAAATCTTTGCGCAAGGGTGCACCGCTTGCTCCATTGCGGGAACTGGAATCACCAGTAGTAGCACCAACAGTTCCAAAGGAGAAGTCCAGACCAAGTCGCGCTCTCCCCGTACTCGGCGACTGGGAATAAACAGGACGATGCTCAAATTTTTTAAACGGTGAACATCTGAGCTTCTCATCATAGGGTATTGCAGGAACACCATTCAGACATTCGATAAGAATGCTTTGGGAATTTACTAGATTTTTAGGACATTTTTTTTCTATTTTCCTAGAGCTCAATCTGATTTTGGAAAGTTTCCAGAGATAATTTGCAAGCCCCAAATATATTTTATTCATGTCCCTATTATCCTAATGTCTTTTTCTCTGAATTTTTTTTTGAGTCCTGAAGATATTTCTTTCATGGCTTGAAAACCTTATCTAATGTTTATCAGATTTAATTTCAAACTGGAAAAGGATGGCATAGTTGAAAACCACCCTCCTCAAAAACCACTTTTGACCTTTGTAGAGGGCAATTTGTATTTCTGATTTTTTTTCTTTAGTTGAGAGTTTTTTTTACTGTACAACAAGATTAAAGGGTTCAAATAGACTTCACACTTGCTCCTGCTCACTCTTTCGGCTCTTACGACAGGTGGCGGCCGCTATTTTTGTGTTCGTCAAGTCGTGGCCAAAATCCAAAGCAGATGGCGAAGATTTCCAGAGAATCTTCACGCCAGCGCTTCTCCTGTTCTTCTGTGGGATTAGCAAGTGCGTATGCAAGCCCTGGGACCTGAAGAGAGTCAGCGTCAACAGCCTGGTGGACTCTTCTTCAGGCTCAGAAGGGAATGGCGAGAGTGACATGAATTCGCTTCAGGACTACGTCGGAGCTGCAACGCAGCATTTCGAGGCCAGCCATGGAAGGGGAAGACTGCATCAGGAGACATCAGACAGCGGCGGCGGCGAGGACGACAGCACCTGTAAAGCAGAGGAAATCTGGAAGCCCTACAACCTATGCATAGACCTCGCACCCCCGTACTCCGGCCGGCTGAGCTGCCTGAAACACCTGGTGCGTAGCAACCCGGACACAGCGCATCGCCTGGTGAAATCCAGCCTCTCCGCCACCTTCCACCAGCTCTACACCAAGGAATCACTGAAGCTGCACGACATCTCGCATCTTGTCTTCACCAACAACGCTGCCTTAAACCGCTGGAAGGTGCTCACCTCGGCTCGAGGTCTTCGGACGGTAGCCGCGGCCACCGGCCACCCTGCTGGGGGCGATCGCGGTGTTCCGCTACCGCGGCGGCAGCGCTGGCGAGGTCCACCAGGCCTATGACACCATCACGTACGCCCTGCTATGGTCTGCTTTCGTGATGGAGTACGTCTTGCCCACCGTGATCCACCAAACGTTCGGCAGGATCAAGCGGCTGTGTACCGGGTACCGGACATGGCCCGACCAGGTCGCGCAGTACAACCTGATGGGGTACGTCGCCCGCCGCAGGAAGCACTCGTGGCTCATGAAGGCGGCGGCCTGCCTGGGCTGTAGGGACCTGCTCGACCAGCTCTGGACCATGAAGCCGCGCAAGGGTGCGTCGTCCAAGGAGATCACCGGCCTCGTCCACGGCCACGTCGCCGGAGGGTGGACGGAGGGTCACATAGCCGGCGCGGACTCGTTCCGGGCGTTCAACGACTACCGGGGCCAGTGGACTCTCGGCAGGGAGGTCGCCGGGGTTGGGCGCACCAGCATATCGTCCATAGTGCTGGCGAGCGTGTCGAGGCCGTTCGACGAGAGCGTCCTGGTCTGGCACCTCGCCACCGACTTCTGCTTCCACCTCCTCCAGGACCAGGAGGACCCGTCCCCGTCCAGCGCCGCCGCCCGGCGCTGCAGGGAGATGTCCAACTACATGGCGTACCTCCTCTTCGTGAAGCCAGAGGTGCTGATGCCTGGTGCCCGGCGCAACCTGTTCAGGGACGCGTGCGGCGAGCTCGTGGACATGCTCGAGGATGATCCTCCGCGGGGGCGGCGGGGCAAGAGGGGCCTCGCGCACAAGGTCGTCCAGCTGCTCAAGAGGGACGGCGACGGCGTCGACGTCCAGGGCTCGGCAGGCGTCGGCGTCGTTCGACAGGCTTGGAGCGTCGCCGAGGACCTCATGGACTCGCACAGGGGCGACGAGGAGAAGATGTGGAGGGTGGTCCAGGGCGTGTGGGTGGAGATGCTCTGCTTCTCGGCCAGCAGGTGCAAGGGCTACCTGCACGCCAAGGGCTTGGGCACGGGCGGGGAGTACCTGTCCTACGTCTGGCTCCTGCTCTTGTACATGGGGATGGAGACCTTGGCGGAGAAGATGCAGAGGACGGAGCTCTACGAGGGCCCCACGTGCACGGCAGCAGCGTCGTCCTTCAGCGGCCAGAATGTTTGATAGTAGTACTCCTTCCGTTACTTGTCCGCGTATAAAATTTGGTCAAAGTCGGACTACACAAGGTTTGCTCAAATTTATATGAAAAATTATGAACACCTGTAATATTGAAACTATATAGTATGAAAAAAAATACATTTTTTGGTGCATCTGATAATATTGATTTGATATTATGAATGATGATTATTTTCAATATAAAGTTAGTCAAACATTATATGAAGACTAAAAAGAAACGGAAGGAGTACTGTAGTAGACATTTCCCGGTCTCTTCAGAGTGTTTGGTTACTACTAGACAATGCAGTGATTCGGTACCCAGGCTCATCTGCATCCGGTCAGAAAAAGATTCACAAAAAATACTAGAAAAATTCAAAAAAATTCAATTTTTTTCTTATAGTAGACAATTTGTTGCGTGAGGTTTGCTTCAAATTTTAGCTTATTTGGACATCTGAGGCGCTCTCAGAAAAAAACAAATCGGGTCAAAACACTATATGAACAGTAAACTGTTTTACAGACCACGAATTTGTCTTTTTTGCCGAGAGTTTCTCATTTGTCCAAATGACTTGAAAATTGGGGCGGACCTCACGCATTAAATTTTCTACCATGAGAAAAAAAATGGAATTTTTTGAATTTTTCTAGTTTTTTTATTTTTTTTATTCAACAGGGGTGCAAATGAGTCCGGTGTCAGAAAAGGATTTTCCATATTTCCCTTGCTACTTTCTTCTACACAACAGATGCATTCTCTTTGTTTTGTCAGTCCGCCATGTCGTTTAGTGCCGGCTTCAGCGTGTACCGCCATTGTTTACAAACTTTAATCTATAAAATGATACATGTGCGCATTGTTCTCTAAACTTTCGTCTAGAAAAGACGGAACGACTTTATAATTTAGAACGAGAAGAATTATTTTTCAGTCAGAAAGATTCAAATGTTACAAAAAAAATACTTGATACACTTCGTATTTGCACGGGCCACATGGACAGTTTAGATCTACAGGTCAAGGGAAATATAATTGCACCAGAATCAAACAAAACACTAGTAAAATTGCATGGAGAAACATGCATGTTTCATATAGAGAAAAGAAAAAGGTAACTACTATATAATGCCTACAACTAGTCTATAGTAAGCACCACATCGTTGATGTCACCGGCTCCGGCAGCTGACGCCGGGTCGGACACAGATTCAGCCTTAATAAGTCACGGCCTAACAGCATCTCCAACAGCCACGCCAAATTAATGCCGCGCCGTAAAATTCCTCGTTTTAGCGCGCGTGCAACCGGAATAATTGCTCCAGCGGGCGCGCGAAAACAGCGCGCGCGGCATACGTAGTCCCGCGCGCTGGACTCTCGCGCGCTCGCTCGCACCTCCCACCCCCCATCCAGTCGCGCCGCCGCCGCCGACCGCGCCACCCGGCGACCGTTCCGGCGCTTCCCCTGTCTATCCCCGCCCCGCGCGCGCTTTCATCGGCCCCCCTCTAGTCCCGCCGCCCCTTGCGCGCGCTCGCAGCCGCTCGGCGCCCGCAAGGTGTTCGACAAAACGCCTAGAAGGTATGTACTGCTCAAAAGCCATGAATTTTGTGCATGTTGATTGTAGTTTTTTATTTATAGCATAGTATTCAACATTGTAGATGAGTTCGTCGTATGATTCTTCCGAAGAAGAATTTGATATGAAATAGGAGGAGGATCTTGCAATGATCCTAGCTATGCATATCAATAAAAAACTGAAGCACGGTGGTTCGGTTATGGGTCGGCAGAAAATTTGCAGGGATAGGATCGATGCCCACAACAGATTAATCAGGCATTATTTTGCTGAGAATCCAACATACCCCGAGTCGTATTTTCGTTGCCGGTTTAGGATGAGCACCGAGTTGTTCAGGCGCATTGCAGAGAAACTAGCGAGCCATGACCGCTTTTTTTAGCAAAGGAGGAATGCCGCCGGAGAGCTCGGGCATAGCACCTTTCAGAAGGTGACAGCCGCTTTGCGTATGTTGGCATACGGTATACCGGCTGATCTAGTTGATGATCACATGGCTATGGGTGAGAGCCAAGCCGTCATGTGTGTCAAGCGCTTCGCAGTCGGAATTGTGCAAGTGTTTGGCGAGAAGTATTTGAGATCTCCCAACGCTGAAGACGTCGCAAGGCTTTTGGCGATGAACAAAGCTCGCGACTTTCCTGGCATGCTTGGCTCAATAGATTGCATGCATTGGAGTTGGAAGAATTGTCCAAAGGCATGGCGGGCAATTTCACGGCCAAAAAAAGGGTTCCACTATAATACATGAAGCGGTGGTCGATCAAGAGACTTGGATTTGGCATGCATTCTTTGGAATGCCTGGATCTTTGAATGACATCAATGTTGTCAACCGGTCACCACTGATGAATAAGATTGCAAATGAGGAGTTGCCACCGGTGCAGTTTGTAGCAAATGGCCGTACATACAACTATGGCTATTATCTAGCGGATGGCATCTATCCAAAGTGGCAAACCTTTGTCAAGCCGTTGAAAAAGCCAGAAGGTAAGAAAGAACTTGATTCTCACAATGCTCAGGCGGCGGCTAGAAAAGATGTGGAGAGAGCTTTTGGGAATTTGCAAGCCCAATTTGCTATTGTGAGAGAACCGGCTAGATTTTGGGATCAGAAGATGCTTTGGTACATAATGCACACTTGTGTGATCATGCACAACATGATCATCGAGAATGGGCGTGGCCAAGATGTAGACTACTCTTGGTATGAGCTCTTGGGATATCCCATGCGAGTGCGACGGAGGGCTGAAAGGGTGGCCCGTTTTGTTGCCTCCTATCATGCCATTCCACGTCCCGCAGCGCATAATGATCTTCAGAAGGATCTCATTGAGGAGTGGTGGTCATGGAATGGACGACAAAGAGCATCGATTTGTGTGTTCGATATTGTATTGTTCAACTATTTGTTGTGTTTAATTGCACTATTTGTTGTATTGAACGATAAACTGTTTGTTTGAGTTGTAATAACGAAATTGAACTATTTATTTTTGTTTGTTTTGATCTTTTTGCTTCTGTTTTTGAATGCATATGTTGTTTGTGCGAGAGTCGCGTGCGCTGCATTTTTGCGCGCTGCTGGAGCGGCGCGTGCGCGTTGCATTTTAGCACGGCTGCTGGAGTCAGCGCTGCGCGCCGCGCCAAATTAGGCGATGGTCGCGCGCTAAAACTGTTTTTTGCGCGCGGCGTGTTCGGCGCCTGTTGGAGATGCTCTAACTTACCCTCCATCTTGATCTTCTCTTTTCCACCCAATGGCTCCAGAGCTCCAACCGTGCTGGTACCTTACCCATATAAATAAATAAATAAATAAATATTTTCAGTGTAAGACATTCAGAATCAGGAGTACGTTCTGTATGAATTTTTCAACCATCCATACATAGCAATTAGTGCAAATCAACATTAAAAATTTGCATCCACACGATGCTTGGTGCTTTCTAACAGCCGCAAGTGCAGTAGCCGATCTAATGCTTATGATATAGAAGTGCACTTTCTCACAGTTCGCCTCCATTCAGACATTCAGGAAAGTGCACTTTCCATCAGTGAAGCTTGGTCAAACTTGAGTGCAAATTCCCTCAACAACAATACCAATAAGAAAAGGCCCTCCTGAAAAAGAAGTACAGAACAATAGCTGTAGAACAGGAACAACTCATAAATTCACAATGCTGGCAAGAATCTTTTGTTAACTGACCAAATGCATTAATCCCATCGTCCTAGAAAACATAAGGGCAAACATTAGGGATAGCATTACTGCACTAGCTAGCATACTCCTAGTTTCCTAGATAGTGTTCAAATTCCAAAAGCATATATATTTTTGCATTGTCTTATCTCCAGGCGTGCGGGCGTTAAACGCTCACTCCGCACGCCTGTCCTCTCTCTCTCTCTCTCTCTCTCTCTCTCTCTCTCTCTCTCTCTCTCTCTCTCTCTCTCTCTCTCTCTCTCTCTGATCCCCACTCCCACGCTCCCTCCTCCCCACCGTTAGGGTTCCGGCGGCGGCAGCGGGTTCAACTCCGACAAGGTATGTCCTCCTCCTCCTCCTCTGTGCCTGCGCCACCACCTTCTTCCCCAACTCTTGTGGGCTTAGAAGAGACGGGGTTTGGGGGGAGGGAGGAAGGTCGGCCAGGCGGTGGGAATGACTGGAGGGCGGTTAGGGGCCCTGGCAGCGGTGGAGGCGGCTGGGGCAGGAAGCTCTATGTCCATGGCGGAGCTCCGGCAAAAACCTTGCTCGCCACCGTGGGGGAGGAAGCTCTATGTCCACTTAGTAACGTAATCAACAGCAACTAGAATATGTGTATATCCATTAGAGGCAGGAAAAGGTCCCATATAATCAAAGCCCCAAACATCAAATGGTTCAATAACAAGTGAATAATTCATAGGAATTTCTTGACGTCTACTAATATTACCAATTCTTTGGCATTCATCACATGACAAGACAAACATGCGGGCATCCTTGAAGAGAGTAGGCCAATAAAAACCGGATTGCAATACCTTATGTGCAGTTCTGTCTCCCGCGTGGTGTCCTCCATAAGCCTCAGAATGACACTTGCGTAGGATCTGTTCCTGTTAATGCTCAGGTACACAACGTCTAATAACACCATCTACTCCTTGTTTATAAAGATGTGGGTCATCCCAAAAGTAATGTCTTAAATCATAAAAAAACTTTTTCTTTTGTTGGTATGTGAAACTAGGCGGTATAAACTTAGCAACAATATAATTAGCATAATCAGCATACCATGGAGTACTAGGAGAAGAACTTATAACATTTAATTGTTCATCAGGAAAGCTATCATCAATAGGCAGTGGGTCATCAAGAACATTTTCTAACCTAGACAGGTTGTCTGCAACGGGGTTCTCAGCTCCTTTTCTATCAACAATATGCAAATCAAATTCTTGTAGCAGGAGAACCCATTTAATAAGTCTAGGCTTAGCATCTTTCTTTTCCATTAAATATTTAATAGCAGCATGATCAGTGTGAATAGTTACTTTAGAATCAACAATATAGGGTCTGAACTTATCACAAGCAAATACAACTGCTAAAAGTTATTTTTCAGTAGTAGCATAATTTCTCTGAGCATTGTCTAGAGTCTTACTAGCATAATGAATAACACTTAATTTCTTATCAACTCTTTGCCCTAGAACGGCACCTACAGCATAATCACTGGCATCACACATAATTTCAAAGGGTAAATTCCAATCAGGTGGCTGAACAATAGGTGCAGAGACTAATGCTTTCTTAAGTATTTCAAATGCTTCTACACAATCATCATCAAAGACAAATGGTATATCTTTTTGTAATAAATTAGTCAGAGGTCGAGAAATTTTTGAGAAGTCCTCAATGAACCTCCTATAAAATCCGACGTGACCAAGGGAACTTCTTATACCTTTGATGTCCTTGGGACATGGCATCTTTTCAATAGCATCAACCTTGGCTTTATCAACTTCAATACCTCTTTCAGAAACTTTATGCCCCAAGACAATACCCTCATTAACCATAAAGTGGCACTTTTCCCAATTCAAGACAAGATTAGTTTCTTCACATCTCTGCAAAACTTGCTCAAACAATCATCAAAAGAGGATCCATAGACGGAAAAGTCGTCCATGAAAACCTCACAAATCTTTTCACAAAAGTCAGAGAATATAGCCATCATGCATCTTTGAAAGGTAGCAGGTGCATTACATAAACCAAAAGGCATACGTCTCTAAGCAAAAGTACCAAAAGGGCATGTGAAAGTAGTCTTTGATTAATCTTTAGCCGATACAGGTATTTGAGAGAAACCAAAATAACCATCTAGAAAGCAGTAATGTGTATGTTTGCATAATATTTCTAGCATCTGATCAATAAAAGGTAAGGGGTAATGATCTTTCTTAGTAGCCTTATTCAATTTGCGGAAATCAATTACCATCCTATAACCTATAATAATTCTTTGTGAGATCAATTCATCTTTATCATTAGGAACAACAGTAATACCTCCCTTCTTAGGAACACAATGGACAGGACTTACCCACTGACTATCAGCAACGAGATAAATTATACCTGCCTCCAGAAGCTTTAGTATTTCTTTTCTTACCACTTCTTTCATTTTAGGATACAAACGTCGTTGAGGATCACGAACTGGTTTGGCATCTGCTTCCAAATTTATTTTATGTTGACATATAGTAGGACTAATGCCCTTAAGATCATCAAGAGTATATCCAATAGCGGCACGATGCTTCTTCAAAGTTTTCAATAATCTTTCTTCTTCATGCTCTGAAAGGTTAGCACTAATAATAACAGGATATATCTTCTTTTCATCAAGATAAGCATATTTAAGATTATCAGGCAACGGTTTAAGCTCAAACACGGGATCACCCTTGGGTGGAGGAGGATCCCCTAGGATTTCAAAAGGTAAATTGTGTTTCAGAATAGGTTCCTTCTTAAAGAATATTTCATCTATTTCCCTTCTTTCATTGATGAACATATCATTTTCATGGTCTAGCAAATAGTGTTCTAGAGGATCACTAGGAGGTACGGCAATAGAAGCAAGACCAATAATTTCATCCTTACTAGGCAATTCTTCTTCACGATGTTGTTTACAAAATTTAGAGAAATTAAACTCATGAATCATATCATCCAAGCCAATAGTAACAACATTCTTTTCGCAATCTATCCTAGCATTAACAGTATTCAAGAAGGGTCTACCAAATATAATGGGACAAAAGCTATCTTGTGGAGAACCAAGAACAAGAAAATCAGCGGGATATTTAGTTTTCCCACACAAGACTTCGACATCTCTAACAATCCCAATTGGTGAAATAGTATCTCTATTGGCAAGCTTAATTGTGACATCAATACCCTGTAACTCAGCAGGTGCAATTTCATGCTTAATTTTTTCGTATAAAGTATGCGGTATAACACTAGCACTAGCACCCATATCACATAAGCCATGATAATAATGATCTCCTATTTTAACAGAAATAACAGGCATGCCTACCATAGGTCTATGTTTATCTTTAGCACAAGGTTTAGCAATTCTAGCAGTTTCACCATTGAACTGAATGACATGCCCATCAATATTATCAGACAAGTGATCTTTAACAATAGCAATATTAGGTGTTGGGGAACGTAGCAGAAATTCAAAATTTTCCTACGTATCACCAAGATCTATCTATGGAGAAACCAGCAACGAGGGGAAGGAAAGTGCATCTACATGCCCTTGTAGATCACTAAGCGGAAGCGTTCAAGAGAACGGGGTTGATGGAATCGTACTCGTCGTGATCCAAATCACCGGAGATCCTAGTGCCGAACGGACGGCACCTCCGTGTTCAACACACGTACAGCCCGGTGACGTCTCCCATGGCTTGATCCAGCAAGGAGAGAGGGAGAGGTTGAGGAAGACTCCATCCAGCAGCAGCACAACGGCGTGGTGGTGGTGGAGGAGCGTGGCAATCCTGCAGGGCTTCGCCAAGCACCACGGGAGAGGAGAAGGACTTGGGAGAAGGGGAGGGTTGCACCAGAACATTGGTATGGCTGCCCTCCCACCCCCCACATATATATAGGAGCAAGGGAGAGGGGGAGGGCGCAGCCTTGCCCCTTCCTCCAAGGAAGGGTGCGGCCAAGGGGGAGTCCCTCCTCCCCAAGGCACCTCGGAGGTGCCTTCCCCCTTTAGGACTCTTCCTATCCCTCATCTCTTGGTGCATGGGCCTCTTGGGGCTGGTGCCCTTGGCCCATATAGGCCAAGGTGCACCCCCTACAGCCCATGTGCCCCCCCCCCCGGGGCAGGTGGCCCCACCCGGTGGGCCCCCGGGACCCTTCCGGTGGTCCCGGTACAATACCGATGACCCCGAAACTTGTCCCGATGGCCGAAACAGGATTTCCTATATATAAATCTTTACCTCCGGACCATTTCGGAACTCCTCGTGACATCCGGGATCTCATCCGGGACTCCGAACAACATTCGGTAACCACATACAAACTTCCTTTATAACCCTAGCGTCATCGAACCTTAAGTGTGTAGACCCTACGGGTTCGGGAACCATGCAGACATGACCGAGACGTTCTCCGGTCAATAACCAGCAGCGGGATCTGGATACCCATGTTGGCCCCCACATGTTCCACGATGATCTCATCGGATGAACCATGATGTTGAGGACTTAATCAATCCCGTATACAATTCCCTTTGTCTATCGGTACGATACTTGCCCGAGATTCGATCATCGGTATCCCGATACCTTGTTCAATCTCGTTACCGGCAAGTCTCTTTACTCGTTCCGTAACACATCATCCCGTGATCAACTCTTTGATCACATTGTGCACATTATGATGATGTCCTACCGAGTGGGCCCAGAGATACCTCTCCGTCACACGGAGTGACAAATCCCAGTCTCGATTCGTGCCAGCCCAACAGACACTTTCGGAGATACCTGTAATGCACCTTTATAGTCACCCAGTTACGTTGTGACGTTTGGTACACCAAAGCATTCCTACAGTATCCGGGAGTTGCACAATCTCATGGTCTAAGGAAATGATACTTGACATTAGAAAAGCTTTAGCATACGAACTACACGATCTTTGTGCTAGGCTTAGGATTGGGTCTTGTCCATCACATCATTCTCCTAATGATGTGATCCCGTTATCAACGACATCCAATGTCCATGGTCAGGAAACCGTAACCATCTATTGATCAACGAGCTAGTCAACTAGAGGCTTACTAGGGACATGGTGTTGTCTATGTATCCACACATGTATCTGAGTTTCCTATCAATACAATTCTAGCATGGATAATAAACGATTATCATGAACAAGGAAATATAATAATAATCAATTTATTATTGCCTCTAGGGCATATTTCCAACAGTCTCCCACTTGCACTAGAGTCAATAATCTAGTTCACATCGCCATGTGATTAACACTCACGGGTCACATCGCCATGTGACCAACACCCAAAGAGTTTACTAGAGTCAATAATCTAGTTCACATCACTATGTGATTAACACTCAATGAGTTCTGGGTTTGATCATGTTGCTTGTGAGAGAGGTTTTAGTCAACGGGTCTGAACCTTTCAGATCCGTGTGCGCTTTACAAATCTCTATGTCATCTCCTAGATGTAGCTACCACGTTCTATTTGGAGCTATTCCAAATAACTATTCTACTTGGAGCTATTCTAAATTGTTGCTCCATTATACGTATCCGGTATCTCTACTCAGAGCTATCCGGATAGGTGTTAAGCTTGCATCGACGTAACCCTTTACGACGAACTCTTTTACCACCTCCATAATCGAGAAAATTCCTTAGTCCACTAGTTACCAAGGATAACTTTGACCACTGTCCTGTGATCCATTCTTGGATCACTCTTGTACCCCTTGACTGACTCAAGGCAAGGCACACTTTAGGTGTGGTACACAGCATAGCATACTGTAGAGCCTACGTTTTAAGCATAGGGGACGACCTTCGTCCTTTCTCTCTATTCTGCCGTGGTCGAGCTTTAAGTCTTAACTTCATACCTTACAACTCAGGCAAGAACTCCTTCTTTGACTGATCTATCTTGAACACCTTCAAGATCATGTCAAGGTATGTGCTCATTGAAAGTACCATTAAGAGTTTTGATCTATCCTTATAGATCTTGATGCTCAATGTTCAAGTAGCTTAATCCAGGCTTTCCATTGAAAAACACTTTCCAAATAACCCTATATGCTTTCCAGAAATTCTACGTCATTTCTGATCAACAATATGTCAACAACATATATTCATCAGAAATTCTATAGTGCTCCCACTCACTTCTTTGGAAATACAAGTTTCTCATAAACTTTGTATACACCCAAAATCTTTGATCATCTCATCAAAGCATACATTCCAACTCTGAGATGCTTACTCCAGTCCTCAGAAGGATAGCTGGAGCTTTGCATACTTATTAGCATCTTTCAGGATTGACAAAACCTTCCGGTTCTATCACATACAACCTTTCCTCAAGAAAATCGTCGAGGAAACAATGTTTTGACATCCTATCTGCAAGATTTCATAAATAATGCAGTAATCGCTAATATAATTCCAACAGACTCTTAGCATCGCTACGAGTGAGAAAGTCTCATCGTAGTCAACTCCTTGAACTTGTCGGAAAACATCTTAACGACAAGTCGAGCTTTCTTAATGGTGATACTTACCATCATTGTCCGTCTTCCTTTTAAAATCCATATGTACTTAACAGCCTTACGACCATCAAGTAGTTCTTCCAAAGTCTACACTTTGTTTTCATACATGGATCCTCTCTCAGATTTTATGGCCTCGAGCCATTTATCGGAATCCGGGCCCACCATCGCTTCTCCATAGCTCGTAGGTTCATTGTTGTCTAGCAACATGACTTCCAAGACAGGATTACGTACCACTCTGAAGTAGTATGCATCCTTGTCGTCCTACAAGGTTTGGGAGTGACTTGATCTGAAGTTTCATGATCACTATCATAAGCTTCCACTTCAATTGGTGTAGGTGCCACAGGAACATTTTTCCTGTGCCCTGCCACACACTAGTTGAAGTGACGGTTCAGTAACCTCATCAAGTCTTCACCATCCTCCCACTCAATTCTTTCGAGAGAAACTTTTTCTCGAGAAAGGACCCGATTCTAGAAACAATCCCTTATTGCTTTCGGATCTGAGACAGGAGGTATACCCAACTGTTTTGGGTGTCCTATGAAGATGCATTTATCCGCTTTGGGTTCGAGCTTATCAGCTTGAAACTTTTCACATAAGCGTCGCAGCCCCAAACTTTTAAGAAATGACAGCTTAGGTTTCTCTAAACCATAGTTCATACGGTGTCATCTCATCGGAATTACGTGGTGCCCTATTTAAAGTGAATGTGGTTGTCTCTAATGCCTAACCCATAAACTATCGTGGTAATTCGATAAGAGACATCATGGTATGCATCATATCCAATAGGGTGCAGTTATGATGTTCGGACACACCATCATGCTACGGTGTTCCAAGCTGTATTAGTTGTGAAACAATTTCCACAATGTCTTAATTATGTGCCAAACTCGTAATTCAGATATTCATCTCTATGATCATATCATAGATCTTTTATCCTCTTGTCACGACGATCTTTCAACTTCACCCTGAAATTACTTGAACCTTTCAATAATTCAGACTCGTGATTCATCAAGTAAATATACTCAACATCTACTCAAATCATCTGTGAAGTAAGAACATAACGATATCCACTACATGCCTCAGCACTCATTGGATTGCACACATCAAAATGTATTACTTCCAACAAGTTGCTTTCTAGTTCCATTTTACTGAAAACGAGGCTTTCAGTCATCTTGCCCATGTGGTATGATTTGCATGTCTCAAGTGATTCAAAATCAAGTGAGTCCAAACGGTCCATTTGCATGGAGTTTCTTCATGCATATACACCAATAGACATGGTTCGCATGTCTCAAACTTTTCAAAAATGAGTGAGCCCAAAGATCCATCAACATGGAGCTTCTTCATGCGTTTTATACTGATATGACTTACGTGGCAGTGCCACAAGTAGGTGGTACTATCATTACTATCTTTTGGCATGAACATGTGTATCACTACGATCGAGATTCAATAAACCATTCATTTTAGGTGCAAGACCATTGAAGGTATTATTCAAATAAACAGAGTAATCATTATTCTCCTTAAATGAATAACCGTATCGCGATAGACATAATCCAATCATGTCTATGCTCAATGCAAACACCAAATAACAATTATTTAGGTTTAACACCAATCTCGATGGTAGAGGGAGCGTGTGATGCTTGATCATATCAATCTTGGAAACACTTCCGACACATATCGTCAGCTCACCTTTAGCTAGTCTCCATTTATTCCGTAGCTTTTATTTCGAGTTACTAACACTTAGCAACCGAACCGGTATCTAATACCCTGGTGCTACTAGGAGTACTAGTAAAGTACACATCAACACAATGTATATCCAATATACTTCTATCGACCTTGCCAGCCTTCTTATCTACCAAGTATCTAGGGTAATTCTGCTCCAGTGGCTGTTCCCTTTATTACAGAAGCACTAAGTCTCGGGTTTGGGTTCAACCTTGGGTCTCTTCACTAGAGCAGCAGCTGAATTGTCGTTTCATGAAGTATCCCTTATTGCCCTTGCCCTTCTTGAAACTAGTGGTTTCACCAACCATCGATAATTGATGCTCCTTATTGATTTCTACTTTTGTGGTGTCAAACATCGCGAATATCTCAAGGATCATCATATATGTCCCTGATATATTATAGTTCATCACGAAGCTCTAGCAGCTTGATGGTAATGACTTCGGAGAAACATCACTATCTCATCTGGAAGATCAACTCCCACTCGATTCAAATGATTGTTGTACTCAGACAATCTGAGCACAAGCTCAACAATTGAGATTTTTCTCCCTTACTTTGTAGGCTAAGAAAATCGTCGGAGGTCTTATACCTATTGACGTGGGCACGAGCCTGAAATCCCAATTTCAGCCCTCAAAACATCTCATATGTTTCGCGATGTTTCAAAACCGTCTTCGGTGCCTCAACTCTAAACCGTTTAACTGAACTATCATGTAGTTATCAAAACGTGTATATCAGATGTTCGGAACATCCACAGACAACGTTCGAGGTTCAGCACACTGAGCGGTGCATTAAGGACATAAGCCTTCTATGAAGCAATGAGGACAATCCTCAGTTTACGGACCTAGTCCGCATAATTGCTACTATCAACTTTCAACTAAATTTTCTCTAGGAACATAACTAAACAGTAGAACTGAAGCGCGAGCTACGACATAATTTGCGAAGACCTTTTGACTATGTTCAGGATAATTAAGTTCATCTTATGAACTCCCACTCAGATAGACATCCCTCTAGTCATCTAAGTGATTACATGATCCGAGTCAACTAGGCCGTGTCCGATCATCACGTGAGACGGACTAGTCATCATCGGTGAACATCTTCATGTTGATCGTATCTACCATACGAATCATGCTCGACCTTTCGGTCTCTGTGTTCCGAGGCCATGTCTGTACATGCTAGGCTCGTCAAGTTAACCCTAAGTGTTTTGCATGTGTAAAACTATCTTACACCCGTTGTATGTGAACGTAAGGATCTATCACACCTGATCATCATGTGGTGCTTCGAAACGACGAACTTTAGCAACGGTGCACAGTTAGGGGAGAACACATTCTTGAAATTGTTATGAGGGATCATCTTATTTACTACCGTCGTTCTAAGTAAACAAGATGTATAAACATGATAAACATCACATGCAATCATATAATAGTGACATGATATGGCCAATATCATATAGCTCCTTTGATCTCCATCTTGGGGCTCCATGATCATCTTGTCACGTCATCGACATGCAAGTCGTGATTCTTATTACAAGAACATGATCATCTCATACATCACATATATCATTCATCACATCCTTTTGGCCATATCACATCACATAGCATACCCTGCAAAAACAAGTTAGACGTCCTCTAATTGTTGTTTGCATGTTTTACGTGGCTGCTATGGGTTTCTAGCAAGAACGTTTCTTACCTACGCAAAAACCACAACGTGATATGCCAATTGCTATTTACCCTTCATAAGGACCCTTTTCATCGAATCCGATCCGACTAAAGTAGGAGAGACAGACACCCGCTAGCCACCTTATGCAACTAGTGCATGTCAGTCGGTGGAACCAGTCTCACGTAAGAGTACGTGTAAGGTCGGTCCGGGCCGCTTCATCCCAGGATGCCGCCGAATCAAGATAAGACTAGTAACGGCAAGCATATTGAACAAAATCAACGCCCACAACTACTTTGTGTTCTACTCGTGCATAGAAACTACGCATAAACCTGGCTCATGATGCCACTGATGGGGAACGTAGCAGAAATTCAAAATTTTCCTACGTATCACCAAGATCTATCTATGGAGAAACCAGCAACGAGGGGAAGGAAAGTGCATCTACATACCCTTGTAGATCGCTAAGCGGAAGCGTTCAAGAGAACGGGGTTGATGGAGTCGTACTCGTCGTGATCCAAATCACCGGAGATCCTAGTGCCGAACGGACGGCACCTCCGTGTTCAACACACGTACAGCCCGGTGACGTCTCTCATGCCTTGATCCAGCAAGGAGAGAGGGAGAGGTTGAGGAAGACTCCATCCAGCAGCAGCACAACGGCGTGGTGGTGGTGGAGGAGCGTGGCAATCCTGCAGGGCTTCGCCAAGCACCACGGGAGAGGAGAAGGACTTGGGAGAAGGGGAGGGCTGCACCAGAACATTGGTATGGCTGCCCTCCCACCCCCCACATATATATAGGGGCAAGGGAGAGGGGGAGGGCGCAGCCTTGCCCCTTCCTCCAAGGAAGGGTGCGGCCAAGGGGGAGTCCCTCCTCCCCAAGGCACGTCGGAGGTGCCTTCCCCCTTTAGGACTCTTCCTATCCCTCATCTCTTGGCGCATGGGCCTCTTGGGGCTGGTGCCCTCTGCCCATATAGGCCAAGGCGCACCCCTACAGCCCATGTGGCCCCCCCGGGGCAGGTGGCCCCACCCGGTGGGCCCCCGGGACCCTTCCGGTGGTCCCGGTACAATACCGATGACCCCGAAACTTGTCCCGATGGCCGAAACAGGATTTCCTATATATAAATCTTTACCTCCGGACCATTCCAGAACTCCTCGTGACGTCCGGGATCTCATCCGGGACTCCGAACAACATTTGGTGACCACATACAAACTTCCTTTATAACTCTAGCGTCATCGAACCTTAAGTGTGTAGACCCTACGGGTTCGGGAACCATGCAGACATGACCGAGACGTTCTCCGGTCAATAACCAGCAGCGGGATCTGGATACCCATGTTGGCCCCCACATGTTCCACGATGATCTCATCGGATGAACCACGATGTCGAGGACTTAATCAATCCCCTATACAATTCCCTTTGTCTATCGGTACGATACTTTCCCGAGATTCGATCGTCGGTATCCCGATACCTTGTTCAATCTCGTTACCGGCAAGTCTCTTTACTCGTTTCGTAACACATCATCCCGTGATCAACTCTTTGATCACATTGTGCACATTATGATGATGTCCTACCGAGTGGGCCCAGAGATACCTCTCCTCACACGGAGTGACAAATCCCAGTCTCGATTCGTGCCAACCCAACAGACACTTTCGGAGATACCTGTAATGCACCTTTATAGTCACCCAGTTACGTTGTGACGTTTGGTACACCCAAAGCATTCCTACGGTATACGGGAGTTGCACAATCTCATGGTCTAAGGAAATGATACTTGACATTAGAAAAGCTTTAGCATACGAACTACACGATCTTTGTGCTAGGCTTAGGATTGGGTCTTGTCCATCACATCATTCTCCTAATGATGTGATCCCGTTATCAACGACATCCAATGTCCATGGTCAGGAAACCGTAACCATCTATTGATCAACGAGCTAGTCAACTAGAGGCTTACTAGGGACATGGTGTTGTCTATGTATCCACACACGTATCTGAGTTTCCTATCAATACAATTCTAGCATGGATAATAAACGATTATCATGAACAAGGAAATATAATAATAATCAATTTATTATTGCCTCTAGGGCATATTTCCAACATTAGGTTCTACCTTAACTTGCTCAGGAGGTGTATAGGTTCTAATATTGCTTTTATGAACCACAGTTGAAGCTTTAGCATGATCCTTTATTCTAACAGGGAAAGGTGGTTTCTCAACATAAGAAGTAGGAACAATAGGATCATTATAAGTGACAATCTTTTCTTCAACTTTAATAGGTGCATCTACTTTTACTTCTATGGGAGGATGATATTTAAACCACTTCTCCTTAGGGAGATCAACATAAGTAGCAAAAGGTTCACAGAAAGAAGCTACTATCTCAGAGTCAAGTCCATATTTAGTGCTAAACTTACAGAAAATATCGGTCCATAAAAGATTTAACACAATAAAACTTCGGTGTCATACCTGACTCCTTACCTTCGTTGAGGTCCCAATCTTTAGAGTTGCGTTTAATTCTATCCAATAAGTCCCATTTGAATTCAATAGTCTTCATCATAAAAGAGCCAGCACAAGAAGTATCGAGCATGGTTTGATTATTATGAGAAAGCCGAGCATAAAAACTTTGAATAATTATTTCTCTCGAGAGCTCATGATTGGGGCATGAATATAACATTGATTTAAGCCTCCTCCAAGCTTGAGCGATGCTTTCTCCTTCGCGAGGCCAAAAATTATATATATAATTGTGATCACGATGAACAAGATGCATAGGGTAATACTTTTGATGAAATTCCAATTTCAATCTTATATAGTTCCATGATCTCGTATCGTCACATAGCCTATACCATGTTAATGTGTCTCCCTTCAAAGATAAAGGGAAGACCTTCCTCTTAGCAACATCATCGGGCATACCTGCAAGCTTAAATAATCCACAAACTTCATCCACATATATTAAGTGCTCATCAGGATGCTTTGTTCCATCTCCTGTAAAAGGATTAGCTAGTAGTTTTTCTATCATACCCGAAGGAAATTCAAAAGGAGTTTCATTTTTAATAGGTGCAGTAGGTTGAGGAGCAACTCTTTGCTCTACTGACGGGGTGAAGATACCCCGAACAAGCCCCTCAGAGGATTACTTTCCATAGTAACAAGTGACAGTAAATTTCAGCACACTATATAAATTTTTCCTTACCAAATTCCACCTACCAAAGGCGCTTCACTCCCTGGCAACGGCGCCAGAAAAGAGTCTTGATGACCCACAAGTATATGGGATCTATCGTAGTCCTTTCGATAAGTAAGAGTGTCGAACCCAACGAGGAGCAGAAGGAAATGATAAGCTGTTTTCAGCAAGGTATTCTCTGCAAGTACTGAAATAAGTGGTAACAGATAGTTTTGTGATAAGATAATTTGTAATGAGCAACAAGTAACAAAAGTAAAAAAAGTGCAGCAAGGTGGCCCAATCCTTTTTGTATCAAAGGACAAGACTGGACAAACTCTTATATAAGGAAAAGCGCTCCCGAGGACACATGGGAATATCGTCAAGCTAGTTTTCATCACGTTCATATGATTCGCGTTCGGTACTTTGATAATTTGATATGTGGGTGGACCGGTGCTTGGGTGCTGTTCTTACTTGAACAAGCATCGCACTTATGATTAACCTCTATTGCAAGCATCCGCAACTACAACAAAAGTATTAAGGTAAACCTAACCATAGCATGAAACATATGGATCCAAATCAGCCCCTTACGAAGCAACGCATAAACTAGTGTTTAAGCTTCTGTCACTCTAGCAACCAATCATCTACTTATTACTTCACAATGCCTTCCTCTAGGCCCAAATAATGGTGAAGTGTTATGTAGTCAACGTTCACATAACACCACTAGAGGCTAGACAACATACATCTCATCAAAATATCGAACGAATACCAAATTCACATGACTACTAATAGCAAGACTTCTCCCGTGTCCTCAGGAACAAACGTAACTACTCACAAAGCATATTCATGTTCATAATCAGAGGGGTATTAATATGCATATAGGATCTGAACATATGATCTTCCACCAAATAAACCAACTATCATCAACTACAAGGAGTAATCAACACTACTAGCAACCTACTAGTACCAATCCCGGACTTGGAGACAAGAATTGGATACAAGAGATGAACTAGGGTTTTGAGAGGAGATGGTGCTGGTGAAGATGTTGATGGAGATTGCCCGATACTGATGAGAGGAGCGTTGGTGATGGCGATGGCGATGATTTCCCCCTCCCGGAGGGAAGTGTCCCTGGCAGAACAGCTCTGCCGGAGCCCTAGATTGGTTCCGCCAAGGTTCCGCCTCGTGGCGGCGGAGTCTCGTCCCGAAAGGTTGCCTCTCGTTTTTTCTTGACAAAAGACTTCATATATCAGAAGATGGGCATCGGAGAGCCACCAGGGGGGCCACGAGGTAGGGGGGCGCGCCCCCCACCCTCGTGGACAGGGTGTGGGCCCCCTGGCCTTCATCTTTGGCGAGAATTTTTTATTAATTAATATAAGATATTCCGTGGAGTTTCAGGACTTTTGGAGTTGTGTAGAATAGGTCTCTAATATTTGCTCCTTTTCCAGCCCAGAATTCCAGCTGCCGGCATTCTCCCTCCTTATGTAAACCTTGTAAAATCAGTGTGAATTGCTATAAGTATTGTGACATAAAGTGATGTAACATCCCATAATGCAATAAATATCGATATAAAAGCATGATGTAAAATGGACGTATCAACTCCCCCAAGCTTAGACCTCGCTTGTCCTCAAGCGAAAAGCCGATAACAATAAATATGTCCCCATGTTTAGAGGTAGAGGCGTCGATAAAAAAATAAAATACGGACATGAAGGCATCATGATTATTCTCATAAAAGCAACATATATAGATATTGTCATATGGTTACTTATGTTCAAGTGATGATCTATTCACAATGCAAAAGTATGAATCAGAAACCTTATTGAGCACCAGCAAACTATAACCTCAGTCATTGAAGCAATTGCAATTTATCATAACATCGGAAAGATTCTATGTCAAAGCTAAAAAGCAAGTCCACATACTCATCTATCATCTAGTCCTTCATAATTGCTAGCACTCACGCAATACTTGTGGTTACGGAGTTTTAATCGGACACAGAGAAAGATAGGGGCTCATAGTTTTTCCCCACAACCTTTTACCACAAGGGTAATGTCAACAATAATAACGCATGCTACCCTACATCCAATTAGATATATATATATATATCAGGTTCTTTCCAACATGCTGGGCTTGCCAAAGGATAAAATGAAAAAGGAAAGGTGAAGATCACCATGACTCTTGCATAAGGTAGAAGATAATAATAAAAGATAGGCCCTTCGCAGAGGGAAGCGGAGGTTTCCATGCGCTTTTATGGTTGGATGCACAAAATCTCAATGCGAAAGAACGTCACTTTATATTGCCCCTTGTGATATGAACCTTTATTATGCAGTCTGTCGCTTTTATTACTTTCACATCACAAGATCGTATAAAGCTTATTTCTCCCACACTAATCAATCATACATATTTAGAGCAATTTTTATTGCTTTGCACCGATGACAACTTACTTGAAGGATCTTACTCAATCCATAGGTAGATATGGTGGACTCTCATGGCAAAACTGGTTTAAGGGTATTTAGAAGCACAAGTAGTATCTCTACTTGGTGCTGAGAATTGGCTAGCATGAGTGGGAAAGGCAAGCTCAACATGTTAGAGGATCCATGACAACATACTTTATCTCAGATATAAGAAAACTTAACTCATCATGTTGTCTTCCTTGTCCAACATCAACTCTTTAGCATGTATTGGAGTTGGAAGAATTGTCCAAAGGCATGGCATGGGCAATTCCACGGCCAAAAAAAGGGTTCCACTATAATACATGAAGCGGTGGTCGATCAAGAGACTTGGATTTGGCATGCATTCTTTGGAATGCCTGGATCTTTGAATGGCATCAATGTTGTCAACCGGTCACCACTAATGAATAAGATTGCAAATGAGGAGTTGCCACCGGTGCAGTTTGTAGCAAATGGCCGTACATACAACTATGGCTATTATCTAGCGGATGGCATCTATCCAAAGTGGCAAACCTTTGTCAAGCCGTTGAAAAAGCCAGAAGGTAAGAAAGAACTTGATTCTCACAATGCTCAGGCGGCGGCTAGAAAAGATGTGGAGAGAGCTTTTGGGAATTTGCAAGCCCAATTTGCTATTGTGAGAGGACCGGCTAGATTTTGGGGTCAGAAGATGCTTTGGTACATAATGCACGCTTGTGTGATCATGCACAACATGATCATCGAGAATGAGCGTGGCCAAGATGTAGACTACTCTCGGTATGAGCTCTTGGGATATCCCGTGCGAGTGCGACGGAGGGCTGAAAGGGTGGCCCGTTTTGTTGCCTCCTATCATGCCATTCGACGTCCCGCAGCGCATAATGATCTTCAGAAGGATCTCATTGAGGAGTGGTGGGCATGGAATGGACGACAAAGAGCATCATGATTTGTGCGTTCGATATTGTATTGTTGAACTATTTGTTGTGTTTAATTGCACTATTTGTTGTATTGAACGATAAACTGTTTGTTTGAGTTGTAATAACGAAATTGAACTATTTATTTTTGTTTGTTTTGATCTTTTTGCTTGTGTTTTCGAATGCCCTATGTTGTTTGTGCGAGAGTCGCGCGCGCTGCATTTTTGCACGCTGCTGGAGCGGCGCGTGCGCGTTGCATTTTAGCGCGGCTGCTGGAGCCAGCGCTGCGCGCCGCGCCAAATCAGGGGATGGTCGCGCGCTAAAGCTGTTTTTTGCGCGCGGCGCGTTCGGCGCCTGTTGGAGATGCTCTAACTTACCCTCCATCTTGATCTTCTCTTTTCCACCCAATGGCTCCAGAGCTCCAACGTGCTGGTACCTTACCCATATAAATAAATAAATAAATAAATATATTCAGTGTAAGACATTCAGAATCAGGAGTAAGTTCTGTATGAATTTTTCAACCATCCATACATAGCAATTAGTGCAAATCAACATTAAAAATTTGCATCCACACGATGCTTGGTGCTTTCTAACAGCCGCAAGTGCAGTAGCCGATCTAATGCTTATGATATAGAAGTGCACTTTCTCACAGTTCGCCTCCATTCAGACATTCAGGAAAGTGCACTTTCCATCAGTGAAGCTTGGTCAAACTTGAGTGCAAATTCCCTCGACAACAATACCAATAAGAAAAGGCCCTCCTGAAAAAGAAGTACAGAACAATAGCTGTAGAACAGGAACAACTCATAAATTCACAATGCTGGCAAGAATCTTTTGTTAACTGACCAAATGCATTAATCCCATCGTCCTAGAAAACATAAGGGCAAACATTAGGGATAGCATTACTGCACTAGCTAGCATACTCCTAGTTTCCTAGATAGTGTTCAAATTCCAAAAGCATATCTATTTTTGCATTGTCTTATATCCAGGCGTGCGGGCGCTAAACGCTCACTCTGCACGCCTGTCCTCTCTCTCTCTCTCTCTCTCTCTCTCATCCCCACTCCCACGCTCCCTCCTCCCCACCGTTAGGGTTCCGGCGGCGGCAGCGGGTTCAACTCCGACAAGGTATGTCCTCCTCCTCCTCCTCTGTGCCCGCGCCACCACCTTCTTCCCCAACTCTTGTGGGCTTAGAAGAGACGGGGTTTGTGGGGAGGGAGGAAGGTCGGCCAGGCGGTGGGAATGACTGGAGGGCGGTTAGGGGCCCTGGCAGCGGTGGAGGCGGCTGGGGCAGGAAGCTCTATGTCCATGGCGGAGCTCCGGCAAAAACCTTGCTCGCCACCGTGGGGGAGGAAGCTCTATGTCCACTTAGTAACGTAATCAACAGCAACTAGAATATGTGTATATCCATTAGAGGTAGGAAAAGGTCCCATATAATCAAAGCCCCAAACATCAAATGGTTCAATAACAAGTGAATAATTCATAGGAATTTCTTGACGTCTACTAATATTACCAATTCTTTGGCATTCATCACATGACAAGACAAACATACGGGCATCCTTGAAGAGAGTAGGCCAATAAAAACCGGATTGCAATACCTTATGTGCAGTTCTGTCTCCCGCGTGGTGTCCTCCATAAGCCTCAGAATGACACTTGCGTAGGATCTGTTCCTGTTAATGCTCAGGTACACAACGTCTAATAACACCATCTACTCCTTCTTTATAAAGATGTGGGTCATCCCAAAAGTAATGTCTTAAATCATAGAAAAACTTTTTCTTTTGTTGGTATGTGAAACTAGGCGGTATAAACTTAGCAACAATATAATTAGCATAATTAGCATACCATGGAGTACTAGGAGAAGTACTTATAACATTTAATTGTTCATCAGGAAAGCTATCATCAATAGGCAGTGGGTCATCAAGAACATTTTCTAACCTAGACAGGTTGTCTACAACGGGGTTCTCAGCTCCTTTTCTATCAACAATATGCAAATCAAATTCTTGTAGCAGGAGAACCCATTTAATAAGTCTAGGCTTAGCATCTTTCTTTTCCATTAAATATTTAATAGCAGCATGATCAGTGTGAATACTTACTTTAGAATCAACAATATAGGGTCTGAACTTATCACAAGCAAATACAACTGCTAAAGTTATTTTTCAGTAGTAGCATAATTTCTCTGAGCATTGTCTAGAGTCTTACTAGCATAATGAATAACACTTAATTTCTTATCAACTCTTTGCCCTAGAACGGCACCTACAGCATAATCATTGGCATCACACACAATTTCAAAGGGTAAATTCCAATCAGGTGGCTGAACAATAGGTGCAAAGACTAATGCTTTCTTAAGTATTTCAAATGCTTCTACACAATCATCATCAAAGACAAATGGTATATCTTTTTGTAATAAATTAGTCAGAGGTCGAGAAATTTTGGAGAAGTCCTTAATGAACCTCCTATAAAATCCGGCGTGACCAAGGGAACTTCTTATACCTTTGGTGTCCTTGGGACATGGCATCTTTTCAATAGCATCAACCTTGGCTTTATCAACTTCAATACCTCTTTCAGAAACTTTATGCCCCAAGACAATACCCTCATTAACCATAAAGTGGCACTTTTCCCAATTCAAGACAAGATTAGTTTCTTCACATCTCTGCAAAACTTGCTCAAACAATCATCAAAAGAGGATCCATAGACGGAAAAGTCGTCCATGAAAACCTCACAAATCTTTTCACAAAAGTCAGAGAATATAGCCATCATGCATCTTTGAAAGGTAGCAGGTGCATTACATAAACCAAAAGGCATACGTCTCTAAGCAAAAGTACCAAAAGGGCATGTGAAAGTAGTCTTTGATTAATCTTTAGCCGATACAGGTATTTGAGAGAAACCAAAATAACCATCTAGAAAGCAGTAATGTGTATGTTTGCATAATCTTTCTAGCATCTGATCAATAAAAGGTAAGGGGTAATGATCTTTCTTAGTAGCCTTATTCAATTTGCGGAAATCAATTACCATCCTATAACCTGTAATAATTCTTTGTGGGATCAATTCATCTTTATCATTAGGAACAACAGTAATACCTCCCTTCTTAGGAACACAATGGACAGGACTTACCCACTGACTATCAGCAACGAGATAAATTATACCTGCCTCCAGAAGCTTTAGTATTTCTTTTCTTACCACTTCTTTCATTTTAGGATACAAACGTTGTTGAGGATCACGAACTGGTTTGGCATCTGCTTCCAAATTTATTTTATGTTGACATATAGTAGGACTAATGCCCTTAAGATCATCAAGAGTATATCCAATAGTGGCACGATTCTTCTTCAGAGTTTTCAATAATCTTTCTTCTTCATGCTCTGAAAGGTTAGCACTAATAATAACAGGATATATCTTCTTTTCATCAAGATAAGCATATTTAAGAATATCAGGCAACGGTTTAAGCTCAAACACGGGATCACCCTTGGGTGGAGGAGGATCCCCTAGGATTTCAACAGGTAAATTGTGTTTCAGAATAGGTTCCTGCTTAAAGAATATTTCATCTATTTCCCTTCTTTCATTCATGAACATATCATTTTCATGGTCTAGCAAATAGTGTTCTAGAGGATCACTAGGAGGTACGACAATAGAAGCAAGACCAATAATTTCATCCTTACTAGGCAATTCTTCTTCACGATGTTGTTTACAAAATTTAGAGAAATTAAACTCATGAATCATATCATCCAAGCCAATAGTAACAACATTCTTTTCGCAATCTATCCTAGCATTAATAGTATTCAAGAAGGGTCTACCAAATATAATGGGACAAAAGCTATCTTGTGGAGAACCAAGAACAAGAAAATCAGCGGGATATCTAGTTTTCCCACATAAGACTTCGACATCTCTAACAATCCCAATTGGTGAAATAGTATCTCTATTGGCAAGCTTAATTGTGACATCAATACCCTCTAACTCAGCAGGTGCAATTTCATGCTTAATTTTTCGTATAAAGTATGTGGTATAACACTAGCACTAGCACCCATATCACATAAGCCATGATAACAATGATCTCCTATTTTAACAGAAATAACAGGCATGCCTACCACAGGTCTATGTTTATCTTTAGCACAAGGTTTAGCAATTCTAGCAGTTTCACCGCTGAACTGAATGACATGCCCATCAATATTATCAGACAAGTGATCTTTAACAATAGCAATATTAGGTTCTACCTTAACTTGCTCAGGAGGTGTATAGGTTCTAATATTGCTTTTATGAACCATAGTTGAAGCTTTAGCATGATCCTTTATTCTAACAGGGAAAGGTGGTTTCTCAACATAAGAAGTAGGAACAATAGGATCATTATAAGTGACAGTCTTTTCTTCAACTTTAATAGGTGCATCTACTTTTACTTCTATGGGAGGATGATATTTAAACCACTTCTCCTTAGGGAGATCAACATAAGTAGCAAAAGGTTCACAGAAAGAAGCTACTATCTCAGAGTCAAGTCCATATTTAGTGCTAAACTTACGGAAAATATCGGTCCATAAAAGATTTAACACAATAAAACTTCGGTGTCATACCTGACTCCTTACCTTCGTTGAGGTCCCAATCTTTAGAGTTGCGTTTAATTCTATCCAATAAGTCCCATTTGAATTCAATAGTCTTCATCATAAAAGAGCCAGCACAAGAAGTATCGAGCATGGTTTGATTATTATGAGAAAGCCGAGCATAAAAACTTTGAATAATTATTTCTCTCGAGAGCTCATGATTGGGGCATGAATATAACATTGATTTAAGCCTCCCCCAAGCTTGAGCGATGCTTTCTCCTTCGCAAGGCGAAAAATTATATATATAATTGCGATCACGATGAACAAGATGCATAGGGTAATACTTTTGATGAAATTCCAATTTCAATCTTCTATAGTTCCATGATCTCGTATCGTCACATAGCCTATACCATGTTAATGCGTCTCCCTTCAAAGATAAAGGGAAGACCTTCCTCTTAGCAACATCATCGGGCATACCTGCAAGCTTAAATAATCCACAAACTTCATCCACATATATTAAGTGCTCATCAGGATGCTTTGTTCCATCTCCTGTAAAAGGATTAGCTAGTAGTTTTTCTATCATACCCGAAGGAAATTCAAAAGGAGTTTCATTTTCAATAGGTGCAGTAGGTTGAGGAGCAACTCTTTGCTCTACTGGACGGGGTGAAGATACCCCGAACAAGCCCCTCAGAGGATTACTTTCCATAGTAACAAGTGACAGTAAATTTCAGCACACTATATAAATTTTTCCTTACCAAATTCCACCTACCAAAGGCGCTTCACTCCCTGGCAACGGCGCCAGAAAAGAGTCTTGATGACCCACAAGTATAGGGGATCTATCGTAGTCCTTTCGATAAGTAAGAGTGTTGAACCAAACGAGGAGCAGAAGGAAATGATAAGCGGTTTTCAGCAAGGTATTCTCTACAAGTACTGAAATAAGTGGTAACAGATATTTTTGTGATAAGATAATTTGTAACGAGCAACAAGTAACAAAAGTAAAAAAAAGTGCAGCAAGGTGGCCCAATCCTTTTTGTATCAAAGGACAAGCTTGGACAAACTCTTATATAAGGAAAAGCGCTCCCGAGGACACATGGGAATATCGTCAAGCTAGTTTTCATCACGTTCATATGATTCGCGTTCGTTACTTTGATAATTTGATATGTGGGTGGACCGGTGCTTGGGTGCTGTTCTTACTTGAACAAGCATCACACTTATGATTAACCTCTATTGCAAGCATCCGCAACTACAACAAAAGTATTAAGGTAAACCTAACCATAGCATGAAACATATGGATCCAAATCAGCCCCTTACGAAGCAACGCATAAACTAGGGTTTAAGCTTCTGTCATTCCAGCAACCAATCATCTACTTATTACTTCCCAGTGCCTTCCTCTAGGCCCAAATAATGGTGAAGTGTTATGTAGTCAACGTTCACATAACACCACTAGAGGCTAGACAACATACATCTCATCAAAATATCGAACGAATACCAAATTCACATGACTACTAATAGCAAGACTTCTCCTGTGTCCTCAGGAACAAACGTAACTACTCACAAAGCATATTCATGTTCATAATCAGAGGGGTATTAATATGCATATTGGATCTGAACATATGATCTTCCACCAAATAAACCAACTATCATCAACTACAAGGAGTAATCAACACTACTAGCAACCTACTAGTACCAATCCCGGACTTGGAGACAAGAATTGGATACAAGAGATGAACTAGGGTTTTGAGAGGAGATGGTGCTGGTGAAGATGTTGATGGAGATTGCCCTCTCCTGATGAGAGGGGCGTTGGTGATGACGATGGCGATGATTTCCCCCTCCCGGAGGGAAGTGTCCCCGGCAGAACAGCTCTGTCAGAGCCCTAGATTGGTTCCGCCAAGGTTCCGCCTCGTGGCGGCGGAGTCTCATCCCGAAAGGTTGCCTCTCGTTTTTTTCTTGACGAAAGACTTCATATATCAGAAGATGGGCATCGGAGAGCCACCAGGGGGCCCACGAGGTAGGGGGGCGCGCCCCCCACCCTCGTGGACAGGGTGTGGGCCCTTGGCCTTCATATTTGGCGAGGATTTTTTATTAATTAATATAAGATATTCCATGGAGTTTCAGGACTTTTGGAGTTGTGTAGAATAGGTCTCTAATATTTGCTCCTTTTCCAGCCCAGAATTCCAGCTGCCGGCATTCTCCCTCCTTATGTAAACATTGTAAAATCAGTGTGAATTGCCATAAGTATTGTGGCATAAAGTGATGTAACAGCCCATAATGCAATAAATATCGATATAAAAGCATGATGTAAAATGGACGTATCAACTCCCCCAAGCTTAGACCTCGCTTGTCCTCAAGCGAAAAGCCGATAACAATAAATATGTTCCCATGTTTAGAGGTAGAGGCGTCGATAAAAAATAAAATACGGACATGAAGGCATCATGATTATTCTCATAAAAGCAACATATATAGATATTGTCATATGATTACTTATGTTCAAGTGATGATCTATTCACAATGCAAAAGTATGAATCAGAAACCTTATTGAGCACCAGCAAACTATAACCTCAGTCATTGAAGCAATTGCAATTTATCATAACATCGGAAAGATTCTATGTCAAAGCTAAAAAGCAAGTGCACATACTCAACTATCATCTAGTCCTTCATAATTGCTAGCACTCACGCAATACTTGTGGTTACGGAGTTTTAATCGGACACAGAGAAAGATAGGGGCTCATAGTTTTTCCCCACAACCTTTTACCACAAGGGTAATGTCAACAATAATAACGCATGCTCCCCTACATCCAATTAGATATATATATATATATATATATATATATATATATATATATATATATATATATATATATATATATATATATATTTATATATATATATATAGGGAAAATCCATCCTACCACCCGGTGGTAGTTACCCCACATGTCTCATATACTACCATGTGGTACTATATATACTATTTTATTATTTTAAATATGTTCATATACTATATCTAAGATAATTCAAAGAAAGTTACATGAAAAAATTGCATATGAGCCCATAGTTTTTGTTATATTTGTAAAATACGTACATATTTGTACGTAAAAATGAGCATACTCAAAAAATGATACATACTACCTAAAAATTAGTATATATACTACCTAATCATTGTTATATACTACATACTACACGTACATACTCTCGATTTTGACAGATACTACATACAACATACAAAACGCAAGTGGTGGTAACTACCACTGCTTGTAGGAAACATGTACGTTTGTATGTTTCCTACAAGCAGTGGTAGTTACCACCACTTGCGTTTTGTATGTTGTATGTAGTATCTATCAAAACCAAGAGTATATACGTGTAGTATGTAGTATATAACAATGATTAGATAGTATATATACTAATTTTAGGTAGTATATACCATGTTTTCAGTATGCTCTTTTTTACGTACAAATATGTACGTATTTCATAAATATAACAAAAACTATGGGCCCATATGCAATTTTTTCATGTAACTTGCTTTGAAATATCTTACATATAATATACGAATATATTTAAAATAATAAAATAATATATATACTACCACATGGTAGTATATGAGACATATGGGGTAACTACCACCGGATGGTAGGATGGATTTTTCCTATATATATATATATATATATATATATATATATATATATATATATATATATATCAGGTTCTTTCCAACATGCTGGGCTTGCCAAAGGATAAAATGAAAAAGGAAAGGTGAAGATCACCATGACTCTTGCATAAGGTAGAAGATAATAATAAAAGATAGGCCCTTCGCAGAGGGGAGCAGAGGTTGCCATGCGTTTTTATGGTTGGATGCACAAAATCTCAATGCGAAAGAACGTCACTTTATATTGCCCCTTGTGATATGAACCTTTATTATGCAGTCTGTCGCTTTTATTACTTTCACATCACAAGATCGTATAAAGCTTATTTCTTCCACACTAATCAATCATACATATTTAGAGCAATTTTTATTGCTTTGCACTGATGACAACTTACTTGAAGGATATTACTCAATCCATAGGTAGATATGGTGGACTCTCATGGCAAAACTGGTTTAAGGGTATTTGGAAGCACAAGTAGTATCTCTACTTGGTGCTGAGAATTGGCTAGCATGAGGGGGAAAGGCAAGCTCAACATGTTAGAGGATCCATGACAACATACTTTATCTCAGATATAAGAAAACATAACTCATCATGTTGTCTTCCTTGTCCAACATCAACTCTTTAGCATGTCATATTTTAATGAGTGCTCCCAATCATAAAAGATGTCAATGATAATATATCTATATGTGAAACCTCTCTTTCCTTATTACTTCCTATTAATTGCAACGATGACCAAAGCTATGTCTGCCAACTCCCAACAACTTTTAATCATCATACTCTTTTTTATGTGAAGTCATTACTCTCAATAAGATCAATATGAACTCTTTATTTTCTTTTTATTCTTTTTCTCTTTTCTTTTATTCACTCAAGATCATGGCAAAATAATCAAGCCCTTGACTCAACACTAATCTTTATTATATATAGCTCACGGACTCGATTACATAGAGAGATCATAAAGCAACACTTAAAACTAGATCATGTCATAAACTTTATTCTACTAGATCAAGATACTACTAATAGGATCGAACTAAGAAAAACCGTAAAGATAGGGGATGTCTTTGTGATACGATACCGGGGCACCTCCCCCAAGCTTGGCAGTTGCCAAGGGGAGTGCCCATACCCATGTGATTATGTCTCCTTTGTCGGTGAAGAAGGTGGAGGTGTTGTCGATGATGTTGACTTAGTTGATGGCATAGACTTCTCTCTTAATTTGCGCTTGAGGACAGCATTTTGATCCCTCGGATCATCAATCTCCCACTCCAGGGTTAATATCTTTTTGCATAGGTCCTGCTTATTTTCCTGCAAGAGACGAAAAGGGATAAACTCGAACTTTGGTTTCTTTACCCTATCAGGGAGACTTGACTTTTTGACTCCACGTGCATGTCCCCGGGCTGAGGTAATGGGGCTTCATCTTCATCTGAGCTCGTCTCCTCCTTCCCCTTGGGTTCGTAGTCCTCTTCTTCTTCCGTGGTCCAACCATCATGCTCCACATCTCCATAGACCTTAGGATTAGCTAAGTAATCATCCACATAGCTTTCTCCTTCCAAATCCTGGGAAGACATGTTGATCTAATCTGCAACGGGACAGCTCGAAACGAAAACAGAGGGTATTTGCGTGATATGGGAGTAAAAACCTTCGGGAGTATATATAATGAATTTTTACCAACCAAAATATGTATCGTGCAAGAAAACGGAGTCCGGAAGGCACACGAGGTGCTCACGAGGTAGGGGGCGCGCCCAGGGGGTAGGGCGCGCCCACCACCCTCGTGGGGCCCTCGTGTCCTTCCCAGACTGCAACTTATTTTTCTATTTTTCTAAATATTCCAAAACAGAGAAATATTGCCTTAAAATTGTTTTGGAGTCGGTTTACTTACCGTACCACATACCTATTCCTTTTCGGAGTCTGAAACGGTCTGGAAAGTGTCCCTTATGTATTCCTCCGGGGTTACGGTTTCAATAATATTAGTTTCAACATTTAAGGGATTACCTGAGATATAATGTTTAATTCTTTGACCGTTTACCACATTTGGGTTTGTACCTTCAAAGTTGTTGATTTTTATGGCACCGGAACGATAGACCTCCTCGATAACGTAGGGGCCTTCCCATTTAGAGAGAAGTTTTCCTGCAAAAAATCTTAAACGAGAGTTGTATAGCAACACATAATCACCTACACTAAACTCACACTTTTGTATCCTTTTGTCATGCCATCTTTTAACTTTTTCTTTAAACAACTTGGCATTTTCATAAGCTTGGTTTCTCCATTCATCAAGTGAGCTAATATCAAATAACCTCTTCTCACTGGCAAGTTTGAAATCATAATTGAGCTCTTTAATAGCCCAATATGCCTTATGTTCTAGTTCGAGAGGTAAGTGACATGCTTTTCCATAAACAATTTTATATGGAGACATACCCATAGGATTTTTATATGCAGTTCTATAGGCCCATAATGCATCATCAAGTTTCTTGGTCCAATTCTTTCTAGACCTATTGACAGTCTTTTGCAAAATTAATTTGAGATCTTTGTTGCTCAATTCTACTTGACCACTAGACTGAGGGTGATAAGGAGATGCAACTCTATGATTAACATCATACTTAGCAAGCATTTTACGGAAAGCACCATGAATAAAGTGTGAACCACCATCAGTCATTAAATATCTAGGGACTCCAAACCTCGGAAAAATAACTTCCTTAAGCATTTTAATAGAAGTGTTATGATCAGCACTACTAGTTGGAATAGCTTCTACCCACTTAGTAACGTAATCAACAGCAACTAGAATATGTGTATATCCATTAGAGGCAGGAAAAGGTCTCATATAATCAAAGCCCCAAACATCAAATGGTTCAATAACAAGTGAATAATTCATAGGCATTTCTTGACGTCTACTAATATTACCAATTCTTTGGCATTCATCACATGACAAGACAAACATACGGGCATCCTTGAAGAGAGTAGGCCAATAAAAACCGGATTGCAATACCTTATGTGCAGTTCTGTCTCCCGCGTGGTGTCCTCCATAAGCCTCAGAATGACACTTGCGTAGGATCTGTTCCTGTTCATGCTCAGGTACACAACGTCTAATAACACCATCTACTCCTTCTTTATAAAGATGTGGGTCATCCCAAAAGTAATGTCTTAAATCATAGAAAACTTTTTCTTTTGTTGGTATAATTAGCATAATCAGCATACCATGGAGTACTACGAGAAGTACTTATAACATTTAATTGTTCATCAGGAAAGCTATCATCAATAGGCAGTTGGTCATCAAGAAAATTTTCTAACCTAGACAGGTTGTCTGCAACGAGGTTCTCAGCTCCTTTTCTATCAACAATATGCAAATCAAATTCTTGTAGCAGGAGAACCTATCTAATAAGTCTAGGCTTAGCATCTTTCTTTTCCATTAAATATTTAATAGCAGCATGATCAGTGTGAATAGTTACTTTAGAATAAACAATATAGGGTCTGAACTTATCACAAGCAAATACAACTTCTAAAAGTTCTTTTTCAGTAGTAGCATAATTTTTCTGAGCATTGTCTAGAGTCTTACTAGCATAATGAATAACATTTAATTTCTTATCAACTCTTTGCCCTAGAACGACACCTATAGCATAATCACTGGCATCACACATAATTTCAAAGGGTAAATTCCAATCAGGTGGCTGAACAATAGGTGCAGAGACTAATGCTTTCTTAAGTATTTCAAATGCTTCTACACAATCATCATCAAAGACAAATGGTATATCTTTTTGTAATAAATTAGTCAGAGGTCGAGAAATTTTTGAGAAGTCCTTAATGAACCTCCTATAAAATCCGGCGTGACCAAGGAAACTTCTTATACCTTTGATGTCCTTGGGACATGGCATCTTTTCAATAGCATCAACCTTGGCTCTATCAACTTCAATACCTCTTTCAGAAACTTTATGCCCCAAGACAATACCCTCATTAACCATAAAGTGGCACTTTTCCCAATTCAAGACAAGATTAGTTTCTTCACATCTCCGCAAAACTCGATCAAGATTTCTCAAACAATCATTAAAAGAGGATCCATAGACGGAAAAGTCTTCGATGAAAACCTCACAAATCTTTTCACAAAAGTCAGAGAATATAGCCATCATGCATCTTTGAAAGGTAGCAGGTGCATTACATAAACCAAAAGGCATACGTCTATAAGCAAAAGTACCAAAAGGGCATGTAAAAGTAGTCTTTGATTGATCTTTAGCTGACACAGGTATTTGAGAGAAACCAGAATAACCATCTAGAAAGCAGTAATGTGTATGTTTGCATAATCTTTCTAGCATCTGATCAATAAAAGGTAAGGGGTAATGATCTTTCTTAGTAGCCTTATTCAATTTGCGGAAATGAATTACCATCCTATAACCTGTAATAATTCTTTGTGGGATCAATTCATCTTTATCATTAGGAACAACAGTAATACCCCCCTTCTTAGGAACACAATGGACAAGACTTACCCACTGACTATCAGCAATGGGATAAATTATACCTGCCACTAGAAGCTTTAGTATTTCTTTTCTTACCACTTCTTTCATTTTAGGATTCAAACGTCGTTGAGGATCACGAAGTGGTTTGGCATCTGCTTCCAAATTTATATTATGTTGACATAGAGTGGGACTAATGCCCTTAAGATCATCAAGAGTATATCCAATAGTGGCACGATTCTTCTTCAGAGTTTTCAATAATCTTTCTTCTTCATGCTCTGAAAGGTTAGCACTAATAATAACAGGATATATCTTCTTTTCATCAAGATAAGCATATTTAAGAATATCAGGCAACGGTTTAAGCTCAAACACGGGATCACCCTTGGGTGGAGGAGGATCCCCTAGGATTTCAACAGGTAAATTGTGTTTCAGAATAGGTTCCTGCTTAAAGAATATTTCATCTATTTCCCTTCTTTCATTCATGAACATATCATTTTCATGGTCTAGCAAATAGTGTTCTAGAGGATCACTAGGAGGTACGACAATAGAAGCAAGACCAATAATTTCATCCTTACTAGGCAATTCTTCTTCACGATGTTGTTTACTAAATTTAGAGAAATTAAACTCATGAATCATATCATCCAAGCCAATAGTAACAACATTCTTTTCGCAATCTATCCTAGCATTAACAGTATTCAAGAAGGGTCTACCAAATATAATGGGACAAAAGCTATCTTGTGGAGAACCAAGAACAAGAAAATCAGCGGGATATTTAGTTTTACCACACAAAACTTCGACATCTCTTACAATCCTAATTGGTGAAATAGTATCTCTATTGGCAAGTGGTTAATGTCGTCTGGTGCAAAGTAAGCCATTCGATGGGGAAGGGACGACTAAGATGGAAGCTAAGTTACCTCGTGACTTATAGGAGGTAAGTTACTAATACTGGAATAAAATTCAGTGGACCCTGGGTCTATACCACTAGTAGAAACAGGGCTTTCGTCCACTCTTAATGTACACATTAGTCCCGGTTCGAGCAGCTAGGGCGTCGGAAAGGTAGTCCCGGTTCAAATGGGACCTTTAGCCCCGGTTTGAGACACGAACCAGGACTAAAGGGTGCGATGCCCTTTAGTCCCGGTTCGTATCTCAAACCGGGACTAAAGATTTAGTCCCGGTTTGACACACGAACCGGGACTAAAGGGTGCGATGCAGTCCCGGTTCGTGTCTCAAACCGGGACTAAATGGGTTCAAACTCTACGTAGACCCCGCCCCCCATTTTGATTTCGGGACAAAAATCCGCATCCGATTTTGACGGTCGTAGGCCGTTTTGCAATTTTTTAGAATCCTTGAATTCTAAAAGGAAAAAAAGTTATGCTCAAATTTTAGTTTTTTTTATTTTGGTTAAATCTGGTCAAACTACTTATTCAAGAAATATTAATGTTACTAAATAATTATTCAAGAATATTAGTCTTACTAAATAATTATTCAAGAATATTAGTCTTACTAAATAATTATTTTAGTTTTTTTGAATTTTGGTCAAATCTGGTCAAACTACTTATCCAAGAAATATTAGTGTTACTAAACAATTATTCAAGAATATTAGTGTTACTAAATAATTATTTTAGTTTTTTGTATTTTGGTCAAATCTGGCAAACTATGGTCAAACTACTTATTCAAGAAATATTAGTGTTATTAAATAATTACTGGTTTTAAGAATAATAGTTTCAAACTCAAATGGTGTAACGTGTGAATTCATGCTCAACTTCAACTCCTAAGGGTTAATAGGATTGACAGCTTATTATTGTCAGGAAAACAACAAGTGCATACTTGGAAACAAGGGGGAATAGAACTCGAAAGTTAAGCGTGCTCATGCTGGAGTAGTGAGAGGGTGGGTGACCGGCCGGGAAGTTAGACGATTTAGAATGATGAGGGGTGATTAAAGATTAGAGATTAAATTGAGCATTGATGAGAGATTAAATACAAATAATTCAGAAATTTGAAAATCGAGAAACAAATTTAATTTTTTTTCCAAAATATTTCTTTAGCCCCGGTTGTGTTACGAACCGGGGGGAGGAGCCTTTAGTTCCGACCCTTTAGTCCCGGTTCCATAACCGGAACTAAAAGTCCCCGTTTTCTACTTAGTGAACCCGTCACTGTACTCCCCGAGCACGGATGGCTGCCACGTGGCATTGTAAAAAATCAGACGTCATCCAACTGTCAAATTCTCCCCAGCATGTAGCCGGTCACACGTTAGTGCGGATCATGTGTATTCAGATTCAGTTGCTCTAGCCACCTTCAGCCGTGTGATTTTCTCCCCATAACACGTGTCATCCATCCATGGTAGGGGTTCATGGGAGAAAATTGGACCCTTGGTCCATACAACTTTATTCCCTGGACCTAGGCTCTGTTCGGCATGACTTTTATGGAATAGTGCGGTTGCGGTTGCGGCAATTTTTTAATGAAAAACAATGTTCTACAGCTAAAAAGCAGAATTGATAAGCGCTGATAAGCAGGGGTGGAGTAAGGAAGTTGATTTTTTTAACGTTAGGAGGGGCAACAATGTTAAATTTTTAAAATTTATTTAAATTTTAAAAAATTCAGTGGCAATTTCACATTCAGAAGGGAACTAAGCCCTTGCCTGCCCCTGTCTCCGTCCCTGCTGACAAGCGAACAGGCCCCCCTGATGTTGGGTCGGGTCAGCGGCTTGTGCAGGTGAAGCAGCAGAACCTACCGCCTGGTGACACTGGTCAGCTGGTCTTGGGGGAATTCCGTCTTGGGACGGCAGCTGTGGCTGTGCCAACCTTGTTTCTTTCCTGGTGCAAGTCGGTCCTCTGCATCTTCTCCGCCAATGTCTCCCTGGTATTCATCTTGAGATTGAGACTATTTTAATCATTCATATTGTTGCGATTCTATGTGATACGATCAAGATGATATCGTTGTGTTCGATCCCTGAGTTATTTGGTTGTTTCCCTCTGATGCGTAGTAATACCCCATAGGCGTGGGGGGTGTACCAGATTGGTGAGATCCATTCCTATTCTATCTGTCGTCATTTGCGATGCTAGTTCTAGGATTGATCAGTAAGTTGTTTATCTATGGTGAGTGCAATGCGTGTTGTCCAATTTAAGAGTCCAGGTAACATGATCCAAAGACCTACACATGCAACACATATTATTAGAAAATCCATGACATCCAGGTGATAGGTGTTGGTATCTACAAGGTGCTGGTATCTACGAGGTGCGAAGACAATATGAGGATAACAAGGAACCATGGCACTTAAAGTGGTATGACCTTATGATCTTAATTGGAAAAGGACCATGTTATGCCAACGTCGAAGCAGGACAATAGGAGAGAACAGTTCCGGCATGGAGGAGTTCGACCATCCATGTGTAAACTTCCTACAGAAGAAACAATCTACGCACTAGAATGACGATACAAGGTAGCTAATACAACCGTCGTACTGGCAAATTTGGTATACACCATGATCTGACGTTACCCCGGCCTAACCTCTCCATTGTAGACGATAAACCGTATACTTTCACCGTTTTACTTCTCTTCTTTACTTTTTATGCTTTTTTACTATTCTTGTTGCAATCACCATTTTTCATCACACTTCTTTTTATGGTTTTTATGCTTTTTTACTATTCTTTTTTACTATGTGCCGGTCATTGATCTCCATGGACAGAGACGCCCGTCGCCGCCGCCGCTGCAAGAATGCGAACGCGTTGTGGGGGGGCTTCGAGATGTTCAAGCAGGACGCGGCTGAGAAAGCGGACTGTCGCCAAAGCCGCCGGTACTAGTCTAATTCGTAGTGTATGTGTGTATGAACTAGTAGTAGAATCTGATGACGAAATATGTGATGAACTAGTCGTCCTTTTTGGTTGTCTGATGCAATCCAATGTATGATAAACTCCTCTACTCTAGGAAACATCTCTCTCTGGAGCACTTGTCGGTGCCAAGTGCCCTGCTTGGACAAATGTTTACAATCACTTGCCTGCTAATTTTGTTTACCCTGCGCTTGTTAAAGACCTTTGGGTCACAGGCCATAAATCTCTCCCTCTCCCTCCCTCCCTCTCTATCTATCTCTCTCTCCCCCCTCCCTCCCTCTCTCTCTCTCTCTCTCTCTCTCTCTCTCTCTCTCTCTCTCTCTGGAGCCAAGTACTTCCACCATTATCCAAACTCCGATTATTCACTCATGGCCATGGTATATGGTGCTAGGATCTCCCAAATGCTAAGTGTAACTCAAAACGTACTTATAAAGTCTGCTTGCAGTATTCAAAGCCCACACACTAATCAGCCCAGGCAAGTACCCACTTGTGAGAGATTTACTTAAGCAGCCATGGAAGCAGAAGCTCATGGAGCCAAGAGTTCAAACATTTGCCTAGAGACTCCTCGGGGAAGCCCTGCCCACGGGTACTAATGTTGCACGCGCAGTCAACAACAGGAGGATGAACTTCATTTGTTTTTTTAATTGTGATTTTGCGCTTACTACAAATCACCACGATGCAACTTATCATCCAAGCTTTGTTAAATAACCATCCTCATGCTTCCTATTCACACCATTTTCATTTTACTTTGGTGCATTTGGAAGTCAAGAAATGCCGCCCTCTTTACTAGGAATTGTGGAGGGACTGGAGCAGCTTTTCCACAACATCATGATCAAAAATATCTTTGACCCCACATTGGCAAAGCCGCTCAACAATATTGCTCAGCCGATCAGTAGGTTCCATGACACTTCCATGTCAAAGACTACACGAGTGATTGAACATGGCATGAAGCATATCAGTATGAGCATCTCTTCGTTCTTGAAAATCTTCATAGACATCTTCGCGTCGGCCCACATTTCTTTGGCAGTGTCAAATTTTCTGAATCGAACGAATTGACTTTTGGATAGATAGGTGCAGATGGCATCCTTTGCTTGAGCATCGAGTTGAATGAGATTATCTGCAAACTGTGTGAGAGTTTCAGGATTCTGGATAGTGTAACCATTCTCCACAATCTGCCAAATATCTTCACTTAGTGCTTTCAAACGAATATTCATGTTTTGTTTCCAGAAGGAATAATCATTTCCATCAAAGACGGGAAACCTTTCAACGGGCCCAAACTATCCTGCAAGCGGCATACTCAAAATTCCAAGGTGGTTAGACCTTTAATAAGCAAAGATAAGGAAACTTGCTCTGATACAAATTTTAGAATCGAGAGTATATCGACCAGAGGGGGTGAATAGGAGATTTAAATTTTTTTTCGAAACTTCAGCTCTCTCAGTGTAGCATAGCGGAAATAAAACTATAGTCAGTACATTAAAACACGATTAGAACATGCACACGAAGATAAATAGACTAGACTAGTAGGACTAAGCAAAACTTACAATGAAAGCAATGATGATATTCCTAGTATAAAGACAAAGTACTTTCATGTAGACAATGGTGACATAGAAAGTGTTGGGGAACGTAGTAATTTCAAAAAAAATCCTACGCACATGCAAGATCATGGTGATGCATAGCAACGAGAGGGGAGAGTGTTGTCTACGTACCCTCGTAGACCGAAGCGGAAGCGTTGACGCAACGTAGAGGAAGTAGTCGTACGTCTTCCCGATCCGACCGATCCAAGCACCGTTACTCTGGCACCTCCGAGTTCTTGGCACACGTTCAGCTCGATGACGATCCCCGGGCTCCGATCCAGCAAAGCTTCGGGGATGAGTTCCGTCAGCACGACGGCGTGGTGACGATCTTGATGTTCAATCGTCGCAGGGCTTCGCCTAAGCACCGCTACAATATGACCGAGGTGTAATATCATGGAGGGGGGCACGCACACGGCTAAGGAACGATCACGAAGATCAACTTGTGTGTCTATGGGGTGCCCCCTGCCCCCGTATATAAAGGAGTGGAGGAGGGGAGGGCCGGCCCTCTCTATGGCGCGCCCTAGGGGAGTCCTACTCCCACCGGGAGTAGGATTCCCCCTTTTCCTAGTCCAACTAGGAGTCCTTCCATGTGGTAGGAGTAGGAGACAAGGAAGGGGAAGGGAGAAGGGAAGGAAGGAGGGGGCGCAGCCCCTCCCCCTAGTCCAATTCGGACTAGGCCTTGGGGGGGGGGGGGGGGGGCGGCCTGCCCTAGGCAGCCCCTCTCTCTTTCCCGTATGGCCCAATAAGGCCCAATACTTCTCCCCCGTATTCCCGTAACTCCCCGGTACTCCGAAAAATACCCGAATCACTCGGAACCTTTCCGATGTCCGAATATAGTCGTCCAATATATCGATCTTTACGTCTCGGCCATTTCGAGACTCCTCGTCATGTCCCCGATCTCATCCGGAACTCCGAACTCCTTCGGTACATCAAAACTCATAAACTCATAATATAACTGTCGTCGAAACCTTAAGCGTGCGGACCCTACGGTTCGAGAACAATGTAGACATGACCGAGACACGTCTCCGGTCAATAACCAATAGCGGGACCTGGATGCCCATATTGGCTCCTACATATTCTACGAAGATCTTTATCGGTCAGACCGCATAACAACATGCGTTGTTCCCTTTGTCATCGGTATGTTACTTGCCCGAGATTCGATCGTCGGTATCCAATACCTAGTTCAATCTCGTTACCGGCAAGTCTCTTTACTCGTTCCGTAATACATCATTCCGCAACTAACTCATTAGTTGCAATGCTTGCAAGGCTTAAGTGATGTGCATTATCGAGAGGGCCCAGAGATACCTCTCCGACAATCGGAGTGACAAATCCTAATCTCGAAATACGCCAACCCAACATGTACCTTTGGGGACACCTGTAGAGCACCTTTATAATCATCCAGTTACGTTGTGACGTTTGGTAGCACACAAAGTGTTCCTCCGGCAAACGGGAGTTGCATAATCTCATAGTCATAGGAACATGTATAAGTCATGAAGAAAGCAATAGCAACATACTAAACGATCGGGTGCTAAGCTAATGGAATGGGTCATGTCAATCAGATCATTCATCTAATGATGTGATCCCGTTAATCAAATAACAACTCTTTGTCCATGGTTAGGAAACATAACCATCTTTGATTAACGAGCTAGTCAAGTAGAGGCATACTAGTGACACTCTGTTTGTCTATGTATTCACATATGTATTATGTTTCCGGTTAATATAATTCTAGCATGAATAATAAACATTTATCATGATATAAGGAAATAAATAATAACTTTATTATTGCCTCTAGGGCATATTTCCTTCAGAAAGGAAACTGGGTAAACAACATGGATGAAAAAGATGATCGGAACAAATCACAAAACACAATCACTCTACTGAGAAATGTTCATCAGAGCAAAGCTCAGCTGAATAACAAAGTAGCACCAGATAATCAGTATACGAGCATACAGACAGATAACTTTGAGAACAACAAACAAGAATATACTAACTAACATTCTCACAGTCTTGACAAAGAAAACGAAGAAAAATGATCAGGGAGATATCGATGAGAACAACTGAAATGATCTAGAAGACGACTAGAGGGGGGTGAATAGGCATTTTAAAACTTTTACGGATTTGGCTTTATCCTAATGCAGAATTAAACTAATGGATACTTTTCAAGCACAAATTCTAAATATGCTAGGCTCAACTAAGTGCACCAACAACCTACGCTAAACAAGATAGGCACTTAAGCAAAGTAGCAAGCACAAATTATATCACAAGATATGGAAATGTAGGAACAATTAAGCAATTCAACTAGCACAAGATATATCAATATGAGCAAGTATGAATTGCGGAAAGTAAAGCGTGTGGGTATGAGATAACCACAAGTGAGTCGGGGACGCGGATTTATCCCAAAGTTCACACTCGTGAGAGTGCTAATCTCCGTTGGAGCAGTGTCGAAGCCAAAGCTTTGGGGCGTCATCAAGTGACTCACCGTATTCTACTTTTCGAGTCACCCCCAACGGATGAGCCTTGATTCACTCGGGGTTGGTCTTGAAGGCGACCACCACACCTTTACAATCTTCTCCAGAGCACACCACAAACACGGAAGCTTCCGGAGGAACTTGACCACCTAGGCCACTTCAACACCCTTCCCCGGAGCATACCACAAAAGGAAGCATCCGGGGGAACCTTGGCCACATAGGCCTCTTCACATTTTTCTCAATGTATCACAAAACCATCTAGGAGGTGGAAGCCTCCAAGAGTAATAAACTCACGGGCTCTCACTTGAACTAATCGATGTGGGGAGCTCAAACCAATGTAACAAATGCAATGCAAGGTCAAGCAACAAATCCTCATCCCACTCTCTCAATCTCTTAAGATGCAACTCAAGAAAGTGGGAGATTGAAGAGAGGGGATGCAATGGAGAAAATCAACAAATGACTCCAAGATCCATCCACAAATCCCCCTTCACATAGAGGGGCGATAGGGGTTTGGGAGAGGTGGTATGATGCTCAAAATGATGTTTAGAAACTGTATGAACAACTCCCAAACCGGTGAGGAGGAAGGGCTTTTTTATAGCCAACTTCCAAAACTAGCCGTTGGGGCTCCAACGGACACTTCCTCCACGTGCCCACGGGGTCCTGTGGGCATGGTACAAGCCCGTGTCCATGGGGCCCCGTGCCCACGGGGGTCAAAACCCCATGTCCACGGGGTACCCAGAATAGCCTGCAGCAGCCCACTAAAACAGTGATAACTTTGGCATACGGACTCCGAATTCGATGATCTTGGGCTCGTTTTGCAGCTAGGGAAAAGCCCAGGGTCCTCACATAGAGAACCACCTAAGATCAACAAGAAAGAATGATGCAATTAATGCAAAGGTTTGAGCTCTCTACATGCGATGTGATCAAGCTACTCGCCTGAAAGTCCCTCTTGATAGTAAGGCTATCAAACCTATAATCCGGTCTACCTCCAAGCCCCATGAGACCAGAAAACTAGGAAAACCTAGCTAAGGTATACCTTTGCCTTGCACATTCAACTTGAGCTTGGTGATGACTTTGATGCTTGCCTCAAGTTGGAATCTTTTTCTTGTCCACAGTCACTTGGTGAACATACTCGAAATGCTTCCTCATATTGCAAAATCTTCTCAGACACACTGAAACCAAATTTCTTTGCTCCATCATTATTTTAAGGGGTCAACTGCGTCACGCAATCTTCTCGGTGTGGTTTCTTCTTGAAACAAATCTCTCTCTTCTCTGCAATGCAGATACTTCTCGATAAAGTTCTTCAAACCTCTCATCAGAATGTAGCATTCTTCTTTGTACACCAGGGACTATTTCTCTCTGTGGGCACTAGCAAAAAATTAGTCCCTTACTGTTTCTGACAACAATCTCCAAAACCCAAGGGGGCAAGATATTGCACCAACACCCCCTCAGCTATAGAAGCAACTTTTGTGAACAGGAGGCAAGGAGATATGGAGAAGAGCTGCCGACACATCCACCAGAACAGAGAGATAAGAGATCCGGAGAAGGAAACTTCACGAGATTCATTCCGCCTCTTCCACTGAAACTCCATTCCATTTATCGTCAACATCACCATAGAGCGAGAACTTCCAAGTTGTAAGATTAGGTTTTGCAACTCTATTTGTATTCATCTTGAGATTGAGACTATTTTAATCATTCATATAATTGCGGATCTTTGTGATACGATCAAGATGATATCGTTGTGTTCGATCCTTGAGTTATTTGGTTATTTCCTTCTCATGTGTGAGTAATACCCCATAGGCGTGGGGGTGTACGGGATTGGTGAGATCCATTCCTATTCTATGTGTCGTCATTTGCGATATTGGTACTAGGATTGATCAGTAAGTCATTTATCTATGGTGAGTGCAACGCGTGTTGTCCAATTTAAGAGTCCATGTAACATGATCCAAAGACCTACACATGCAACACATATTATTAGAAAATCCGTGACATCCAAGTGATAGGTGTTGGTATCTACAAGGTGCGAAGACAATATGAGGATAACAAGGATCCATGGCACTTAAAGTGGTATGACCTTATGATCTTAATTGGAAAAAGGACCATGTTATGCCAACGTCAAAGCAGGACAATAGGGGAGAACAGTTTCGGCATGGAGGAGTTTGACCATCCAAGTGTAAACTTCCTATAGAAGAAACAATCTACGCACTAGAATCACAATACAAGGTAGCTAGTACAAGCGTTGCACTGGCAAATTTGGTATACACCATGATCTGACGTTACCCTAGCCCAACCTCTCCATTGTAGACAATAAACCGTATATTTTCACCATTTTACTTCCCTTCTTTACTTTTTATGTTTTTTTACTATTCTTGATGTAATTACCATTTTTCATCACACTTCTGGCATATTTGTTTCGAGCGGATTTGCAGACAGTTACTTCACACAAGACATGTGACAACTTGTGTGCGACAAAACGCCAAAATTAATATTCTCATACGCTTTTCGCTGGGAACGATAACTATTGGGATACTTATACGAAGGTGCTGCACAACCATATGTGTCTTGCAGACCATCAGTGCTCTGCGCTGGCCACGATGCCCTGGCGCCACTAATGTAGAACCAGTGTGTCATCGTTGATGCGCACTCTGTGGCAATGCTTGGTTATCGTGTCGCGTCATCCGAGCCCACGGCGGCTCCCGAAGTCAGAGGCATGAGCAGCACGGTGCGCCCGGCAGAAGGCCCTGGATAAGACCATATCTAGTCATGGCGCTCCAATTGTCCACCTCCCGCCTGACTCCAAGGACGACCAGGTCATTGACCTCCATGGACAGAGACGCCCCTCGCCGCCGCCGCTGCAAGAATGCGAACGCGTTGTGGGGGGGCTTCGAGATGTTCAAGCAGGACGCGGCTGAGAAAGCGGATTGTCGCCAAAGCCGCCGGTACTAGTCTAATTCGTAGTGTATGTGTGTATGAACTAGTAGTAGAATCTGATGATGAAATATGTGATGAATTAGTCGTCCCTTTTGGTTGTCTGATGCAATGCAATGTATGATAAACTCCTCTACTGAAAGAAACATCTCTCTCTGCAGCACTTGTCGGTGCCAAGTGCCCTGCTTGGACAAATGTTTATAAATCTCTCTCTCTCTCTCCCTCTCCCTCTCCCTCTCCCTCTCTCTCTCCCTCTCTCTCTCTCTCTCTCTCTGTGGAGCCAAGTGCTTCCACCATTATCCAAACTCCGATTGTGCACTCATGGCCATGATATATGGTGCTCCCAAATGCTAAGTGTAACTCAAAACATACTTATAAAGTCTGCTTGCAGTATCAAAGCCCGCACACTAATCAGCCCAGGCACGTACCCACTTATGAGAGATTTACTTAAGCAGCTATGGAAGCAGAAGCTCATGGAGCCAAGAGTTCAGACATTTGCTTGGAGGCTCCTCGGAAAGCCCTGCCACAGGTACTACAAATGTTGCAGGTGCAGTCAACAGGAGGATGAACTTGATTTGTTTTTAAATTGTGATTTTGCGCTTACTACCAATCACCACAATGCAACTTATCATGCACGCTTTGTTAAATATGAGCCATCCTCATGCGAAAATTCGTGGGAGTGGACGGGCTCGCCTGCTCACGGAATCGTGATGCGTTGCTTCGCGTTGGGATGCTGGACGCATGCTGTATTTTAGGGCATGTACGACCGCTTATTTAATGTGTATAACGGACGGGAAGAGGGCGACGTTTGTAAGGCGTGGCGACGGTTCTCTGCCATGTGGCGATAACGCCGAGGTGGATGTTCACCGCTCTCCGTCAAGGCTGGACGGTCTCTCCAAATCGATTCGGCATAGCTTCCTGGCTCAGACCAGTTGTCGCCGTCGGCGGAGCTATGATTTTGCGGATCGTAGTCGCCTACCTCATCCACGGCTGAAAAGCGTGACTGAACTTCAGGCCCGTCTTCCAAAGCTTCCTCTGCCATCGACGTGCCGTCAGCTCACCCGTCCACCGAATCCTGCGAACAAGCAGTGGTACTTGTCGATTTGTACATTTGTGTCATATATAGATCCGCAAGTGGAGAAGGAAACATAAACATGATCGGAACTTACCCCACGCACTGGACGCCCTTGCACCAAATCCGCATGCCCTGGGGCACCGCCACCACCCGCATGATCTTCAGAGCTCACATTCTGAATATGATTGTCTTGTTCCTGGACGACAGCAAGGGCAGTCCGAAGCAGGTGCAGACATCTCGACTCACACACACGTTGTCTGATCACAAACAGGTGTTCGGAAGGACGCAGCCTGATTAAGTATAGCAGCTCTCCCTGGGGAGCCCTCTCAAGCAGTTCGAAAAATTGGATGGATTCCCGCCCATGGAATACAGCAAGACCATGTTGACACCTGTTAGGCCGTTTGTCACACTGAATGACTGTCACCATATTCCACCTGTAGAGGGGGAACCTGATGCAAAGCAATTTCGCAACAAGGGAACAGAAAAAACCAACTGAATTTTTGCTTTCAACAGCAACTAGACCAAATTGGCTTGCAATTAAAAAGTACTGACTGGGAACATGCACACCCAAATGATATGTTACTGAATTGTCACAGATTATGATATACATGCATACAAACCAGACATACTGAAGACAAGAGCATACAGTATGCAGCACAACCTTAGGCTTGTTGCAGGCAGTGGCGTAGCTAGGATTTTATGCCAGGGTGGTCCAATTGCCAAGAAAAATAATTGCCAAGATACTACGCCACTGGTTGCAGGTTTTCTTCCCATGACCACCGACACCACAGTTTGAGCATTTAGCTTCTTTTCTTCCCTTTTGAGGAAGATCGCATCACAGGAAAGGGATTAGCTACCTTAGCAGCAAACTAAAGCAATAAGTATTCTAACCAGATTCCAGAATGCCTTATGATGCCTTCAGGATTGGCCACGAACTAAGTGGCGGTCCATCCAAGCTCAAGGAGCACTTTTTGCCGCCGCTGATGGGGCAGTTCCTGGAGGAGGCGGGGGAAGGAGTCCTCGGCACGGCCACGTCGGCTGATGACACCGTATTCTCTTAAGGTTGCAGACGGGAGTTGTTAGTAAGAAAAGTGAAACACAATTAGATTAGGGCTGATACAAGTACATTTCTGAATTCTGACCAACCTTTCTACTGTACAACCACATGGAAGTCAGTGTAAACATGATTCCTACTAAGTAAAACCACTACAAATTCTTTAGAGAACAGAGAAAAATAACCATGAAATTCTCATTAAAAGCATTAACCAACTAAAGACGCCAAATAAACTGGCACAAAAATCACAGCGTTGTTTTTCTATCTTTCGAGGGACTACACTCTACCAAGGAGTTGAGCATGGAAACTTGAATGGCAATTAATCATTGCTGAAAACTGGGGAATAATTATGTAAACAAATTAAGAGACAAAACATGAAGGTGATGGGTCATGTCGGGAATCTATTTTCCATCATTTGCACATTAGGATAGATAATTTGCAAAAATTATGTAGCCTCTTACTTTTTCCGTCACATAATGAATGCAAAACTATTCAAAAAAGTATCAAGTGAAAGAGGAGAAAATCTAGAGAAAGAATCATGCATATATGAGAATCATACATAATTACAACTGTGCAAAATCATAAAAAAAGGTATAATACCTGCTACTTGTTGGAACTTGGAAGCAAAACAGAGTTGAGAGCAGAGACACATACAACAGAAATCTAATAAGAATAATAGACTAGAAACCCTGAACAATCTGATCCAGAGAAAGAATCATGCATATATTGAAAATCATACATAATTACCACTGTGCAAAATCAGAAGAAAAAAAGTTGGAAGCGAAACAAAATAGAGAGCAGAGATACATACAACAGAAATCTGATAAGACTAATACTAGATTGCAAAACCTGAACAATCTGATCAGCCAATAGTAAATTCAAGATGCTAGAACATAAAGGATCACTCTAAGATTGTGCAGAAGTTTCTAGACATATCATATACACAAAGAGCATAGTGTGTGTTTGTATGAATATGAACATCCAAGAGAAAATTAAAAAATTTTGTAGACATCAGGAACTTGTTTCAGCACGAAACAGCTGGTGTCTTGTTGTGATTCAGTACACATTTTATGTCAGACTACTCAAAATTAAGGGATAACGGAACGACTAATACATCGAGGGCATCATATAAGCCATATACCTCTTCGTCCAGCCCGGGGCTTGAGGATGATCTTTGCCCGTTGATTCCTCAGAGCTCGGCGCCGACAAACTCTGTTTAGTTCTACTTGGACTGTCAGCGCCGCATCGCCTACATCACCATTCACCAATGCTGGACTGCGCGGTTGTGCACACCAGAGTTCAGGTGGGTTCAACGTCGAGAATGCCGCCGCCAAGATCCGGCAGGGGGAACCTATGGCAAAGAAGGGAGCAGAGTACTAAGTTCACGCGGCGAGTCACAGCGGACAGCAGTACGATGCACGGACCGGAGATATGGAAGGTACTCCCTCTGTAAACTAATATAAGAGCGTTTAGATCACTATTTTAGTATTCTAAATGCTCTTATATTAGTTTACAGAGGGAGTACCTGTCAACGGGATCTGGCAGAAACTCGAAGCCATCGCCCCCCGCCTCCGCCGTCGCCATGGCTGCCTCCTGCGGTCGTCCAAGGGATAAATTTTTTTTCTGCAAAAAAATAACTCATGTTTTGTGTTCTGCACCGGTTCTCCCGTTCTGTACCGTGGGAACATGTGGACGATGTGCCGTGACGGCATCGTCACAGCAAACGGCGCCCTCAACGTAGACCACTGTTTCAGGTTACGCTCGCATTCAATGCCCAGTCCATCGTGTCTTTACTCGATTGGTACAAGTAGAGAGAGCAGGCGAGCTGGTCCACTACATCGCCACTCATCTCTCTCTCTCATCCTCATGCTTCTATACACACCATTCTCAATTTTCTTTGGTGCATTTGGAAGTCAAGAAATGCCACCCTCTTTACTACTCCCTCTGTAAACTAATATAAGAGCGTTAACGCTCTTATATTAGTTTACAGAGGGAGTAGGAAAGATGGCTTGCCCCATCGGCTTCACCACGCAGCCACAACTATTGCTGAATGAAAACAGATTGCACCCACTGTACTGCTAAAAACCTGCTGACAGTGATTTACTGCAGGGAAATTCTATCAGAAGTCACCTTCTCATTGCAGGACCAAGAATCAGATGCGGCTTTCAATTCTTCAAAATTCCAAGGACTGCAGGCCAATGCAAAAGCTACAGGAATAGGAATTCTTCATACTCCCTCTTATACTTCTTTACGGAGGGACTACTATTTATCCCTCAAGGAATATCAGACGTACAAATTCAAAACCAAGCCTCTCTACCTGTAAATTCTCTCCTCTTCAAGCAAAAGCAGCTGGCCTCCTACTCACATCAGCGGCAACAGACATTCTACAGTTTGATCAGCCTTCATTCCTCACTAGTAATCTAACCCTAGTGAGGGCTGCATCAACTAGGAATGTGAATTCTAACAACATTCACTGGCCCGTCAGACAGACACTTAAGACTGAATATCTACTCCTCTGTACCAAAATATAAGACGTTTGAACTGCAAAAAAGGTCTTATATTTTGATAAGAGGCAGTATCTCTGAAGCCTCTCCTAAACCACGCATTCTCACATGCCCAGAAACAGACATTCATCAAACTTACCATCACGCATTCACGATGAATATGCCCTCCCTTCTCTCGCCATTCACGCCATGAAGCAGACCAAACTAGGTGGAGGTACAACATTGCAAAATCCAAATAGAACGAACATGTCTAAGGTCATCAAGTTACACAAACTAGGTGGAGGTACAACATTGCAAAATCCAGGAATATGGCGTTCAAGACAGTACAGCTTACACATAATCTAGCATGAGGCCCATCATGCGCAGCTTGTTATCCAACTTGACATCGGGCCTCTGCTGACGCAAAGAGAACAACCCTTCACCTGTCGTAGCCACCGCCACCAGCACGGCGGCCATAACCCCTTTCGGGCATACGGTACGGGGAATACGGCAGCGACCTAGACCGCTCCCTTCTTGCCCTGCCACCGTAAGGAGGGGGAGACCTGTGGGGGGAGTAGCCCCGGCCACCCCTGCCGTCATAGTAGTCTCGGGCATCCCTGTGGGGCGGGGAGTAGTCACGGGTGTCCCTGTAGGGAGGGTAGTCCCGGGTGTCCCTGTATTCTCGGTACATGGGAGGCGGAGACCTGCGGTAGCTGTTTCCATAGTAGTCGTCACGACCGTAGCCTCCTCTGCGGAATCTACCTCCACACTGCATCTCTCTGCGCTCATAGCGATGGCCTGTCCAAGGAAAATTGCAAGTAAACCATAAGTTGTAATTAACCAGGCATATACGTACATCATATATACATATAGTAAGAACATGCAGAAATGAAAAGGAGCACTGAGATGGAAGTTATGGTGTAAATTCAAGGGCCAACAATGGAGACCACAAGCTTGGTCTGCTTTTCATACCCAGATAGCTCCCAGGAGTAGGCGTCCTTGGGCGGCCTCTGCGTGACTGAAACAACAATAACAACAATCAGTACAATATCAGGCTCCAAGCTAAAGAAAGAAGGAAAATAAATATCATGCTGGATTGTGTAGGAAATTATGAGTTTCCCTTACGATCGGCGGATATACACCCTGCATTAACGGACCAAGGAGGAAGGAAATACTTAATGAAGAGCACAAACTCCAACTAGCAGACATCCAACATTGCTATGCATATGTCACCAGACAACTTGACTAAAGTGTTGGAAATGCCCGTTGATTAGTTGATGGGGAGTTGAAGGTGAATGCTCAGGTTTAGTTGAAAATTTGCTACGTTTAGTTGTTGTGAATCTCGTGTTGCATAGTAACCCTTTGGGCTGTCCATTGATCAAGCTGTATGAGCTAAAGTTGAAATTGATGAACTCAGCATCTTGATTGCTGGCACATAGCTTGCACAATGTCTTCTGAATAACCACCAAAAAACCTCCAGGTCAACACACATGAAATACAAGGTTGCATCTGAACCAACAAGACGACAACCCATGTGGACACACAAACAATTACCTTTTCAACTGTGATGTTCCGGCCTTGCAGTTCTGACTGGTTGAGATACTTGATGCAGCGTTCAGCATCTTCAACAGTGTCCATGGTGATGAAAGCAAATCCACGAGAAACACGTGTGTGGGGTTCAAGAACAACATGACAAGAAACCACCTGACAAATAAGAGATGTCATAACTTAGTACCTCAAAAGGAAAAACAGATCTGCAAACTTACATGAAACCAAGTAACTAACCTTTCCTTCCTTATTGAAGTACTCTCTAAGTTCTTTATCAGTCACCCTAGAAGAAAGTCCAGTAATGTACAGAGTATTTCCATGATTTACAGCTTCAGGCTCCCGCTCCCTGGGGAATGATACAGATTAAGCATGTACAAATTACATATGATGAATTAATGGTCATTCAATTCAGACTTTTGAAGTATATGCCACATTTAGGAAAATCTGTAGAAATATGTTCTGTTCCTTTTATCTTATGCGTTTCAGAAAGTTTAGATATTGCCACACCATAAATTATTTATTTTTTCATGGATAGAATTCCAGTTCCCTATAGCAGGAGCTATTACAATCCTAGAATGCATTTATTACATGGCAATATCTATTCCCTGTTAAACTTCATCCAACAAGTTATAAGATCATTAGCCATTACGCCACTAGCTACTTACTACATGATGTGGTTTTGTATGGCATGGCTATTATAATATGACTTCTAACCATCACAAACATTGTATACAACTAATACCATGTGATTCACCTACCCACACCATATAAGCTGATATAATAGGATGGCCAATTTGTAACCAATTTAAATATACTCCTATCCTACAAACATTATATGGAATTTACGCCACAAGTGTACAGGCTATTATAACATAAATTTAGCTATCATGAACAAAACTCTCAACAGCACGAACATGTTGCACATGATATTGCAAGAATAAAAGTTAATCTTTGATTCGGTTTTTGGTATAAAAAACAGAATAGGCAGACCACATGGAGTACATGCAGCATTAGCGAATTGAACAAGGAATCCACACCTCGCAGGGCTTCGAGATCTTGACCTCGCCTGAGCTCTAGGATCAGGCGATGGAGATCTAGACTGGGATTGAGCTACAGGTGATCTTGACCTTGACATTTGCTTTTGGCGTCCCTTATAAGGAGAAGGGGACCTTGAGGGCCTTGTGTACCTGGAAGTACGAAACAATCAATAGACTGCTCAACAAATTCTGAGAAAGATATTTTCTTCCCTAACATTTTCCTATAGTAATCTACTTGGCTTGCCAAGGAGAACAAAGCACATTGGATAGCAGAGCACAGCCATAACTTTGTGTAACTTCACAAATATTGTGAAGGCCTTGTGTCCAATGAACTGCTTGCCTAACGAAACACTGAGCGAATACATATTATGAGAAATGGATAGAGGAATAAGGGCAGTAAGTAACATGTAGTCAGTTTTAGCTCTGTATGTGGACTACTGGAGTTCATTGAGTAATCTGTTCGCGTAAAACCTCCTACTTCTTATAGGGGCCGTTTGGTTGGCGTCCAGGACCCTACCAAACCAGGGTGAGCCAATTAATTGGCGCAGAAATCAGGCACCACTGGCTTGCCAAAGGCACAGGTGTGAAAAATGAACTGAGGACGAAAATCTTGTCAGCGGCTGGAAAAACTGGCTTAAATCCAAACAAATGCCCTGGCCAGTAGTCAACGCCAAATTCTGGCATGGCTGCTCACGGCTGCCATCCAAACAGACCCCTTAGCCTCTAAGACAGATCTAGTTGACGCACATTTGCAACAAACTAGGCATAGGTGCGTGGGGGTGTGTGTACATCCCCACATCCCCTGCTGAGCTGCGTTTCAGATCTGAACCCCAATCAGGCATTTGATATGCTGTTATACTCTAGTTTATCAGTAACCACTTAAACTCTGAAGTTTGTTTTTTTGGCAAACCTAATCCCATGATGCTACCATAAACTTGCACGCTCTGGAGTTATGTTAGATTAAGGTGGGTGAAACAGTGCGTCTATATCTATATATCAGCAAGGCAAGTGTTACAGTATAACAAACAGTAAAACTGCTAGAGCTTGGGGAACTACCATCATGAGCACCATAGAAAAGTTAGCAGCAAACATAATAACTTGCAGTAAATCCCACCGACGGGACCGGCAGATAACGAGATCCACGCACGGCTACTTCACTCGCAACACACATCCAGTCCGTCAAAATCTGACAAACCACAATACAGCCCGAAAAGAAGAGGCAGACAGCGAGATCCGCAGCTACGACGCAACAGGATACGCATCCTCTGATTCCCCGTGTCGCCCTACGCCTACCGACGCCAGCCAATCGATCCCCTAATAAACCGAAGCTACGGCTCGCTCCTAGCGGAACCCCTAGACCCGGATCAGAGCGGGCGCCCAACGAACTCGGAAACAAATTCAAACCAGGCACCAAATCAGATAGGGGGAGAAAGAGAGGGCGAGAGAGAGAGGGTGGGTGAGAGATCCGAGGAGGCCGGCGTCGCCATTTACCTCCGGCGCGGGGAATCGGCCTGCGAAGAGAAGAGGAGCCGTCAGCACGGAGACAGACAAACCGAGGGAGGGACTCGGGAACGGGAGCGGCGAGGGGAAGGGGCTCACCATGGCGCGGCGAACGGGACGGCGGAGACGGCGGGGTGCGCGGGGGAGGAAGGGGCGGGGCGGGGCTAGGGTTTCGGCTGCGCGTCGGGCGTGCGATGCGGTTGGGTTGCCGGAATGGGTTTCGCTGGTTCGATTTGGTTTGTGTAGGCGGGGGTCGGGCCGGGGAGGAGCCCGGTTCCGGTTGGGCCCCGACGCGCGCGGCCCAGGCCCAACAGGCGCGGGGCTCGGCAGGCCCAGCATCATCAGGCCATTAGCTTCGCTCCCAAAAAAAACAGGAAGCAGCAGCAGTGGCAGCACCGGCAGAGGGGAGGAGAAGAGGAGCCCTCGCGGCGGCGGAGGAGGGAGGAGGAGGCGATGCCGGCGGAGGGGACGCGGGTGGCGGGGCTGCGCGCGCGCGAGGACGGGCGCCTCCCGCCCAAGGCGCTTCGCCGGCGCCGTCATGGCCTCCGAGGTCCGTCCGTCTCTATCCATCCGACCTTCAAATCGAACTAAGATAAGCCTCTACTGCAGCGCAGAGATCTGCCGCGCAGTTGATCTATGCTTGGCTAGTCTCTCCAGTCCGGAACACCAAGTCAGTCCGTAGATTTTTTTTCTTTCAGACAAAAAAAAGGGCCAGTGTGCAACTAATCAATCGCTCAGCTGTTTTCTCCTTGGCAGATGACAGTACTTACATACAGTGGCGAATCTTGGAAGAAAATCGAGGGCGGGCTCAAAGTTATCGGTGTGAAAAAAAACCACTAACTCCTAATTCTTTTGCCCAAAGAAGGTTAAAATTTGCCAGAATTATTTGAAATATGAAATTTTGAACAAAAAATTGGTTCTGTTTAGCAAAATAGCCAATATCTCAAAATCTTGTAGCCCAAATTATTGAACCCACCAAGATAAAAAGAACAAGCGCTGTTGAAATGTCTGTTGAAATCTCTAGAAAGACAAATATTTAGGAACGGAGGGAGTACTTGAGTTTTCAGCGGCTTTATTGAACCCACCAAGATAAAAAGAACAAGCGCTGTTGCGCGTAATGATTTTTGCTAAAACAAATGCTGTAATCGTCAGATGCATCATCGCGGGTGGGTTTTCCTTTCTTTTTTTTGTCGTTGCGCCAGTAGGGTGTGTCGCATAAGCCAAACAAAAAAAAGAAGCAAAATAAGAAGTTGTGGCACATGTGCATTTATGTCGAGCCGATGCAAGTTTACACTTGGGGAGATGTTGGATGATATGCCTCGGTACTAGAATGTGCTGCGTGCACGGATTTCACGCTGCAGGCAATCGATCCGTTCTAATGGTGTCAGCATCTGCAAGTCGTGGCTAGAAAGTGAGGTCTTGTTTTCAAGAGTTTGTTGCAAAAGTACAACGCTCCTAACGTCGGCCTTTTTTCTTTCATTCGAGTCGAGAGTACACTTGACCTTCTGTTTGGCTTGCCGTGCAGGATTTTGTGCATTCGCTGGGCATCCAGAGGAGGCTGCGGAAGCAAGCGTACCGTCAACACCATAAGCTTCAACAGCAGCGGGAGCTTGCTCCTGTCTGCTTCAAACGACGAGACCGCCGTGCTGTGGAGCACGGAAGAGGCGGCGCCGGCACTAATGTTCCACACCGGCCACGGTAGTGATGTGCTGCACGCGCAGTTCATGCCCTTATCGCACGACCGGAGCATCGTCACCTGCGGCGCTGATGCGGAGGTAAGGCACACGCCGAGTGCTTGAGTGGTTCCACCATATATGTTTATCTTGAGCTTTCAACATTGCTTATAATGGTCATGGCTTTGCCTATTTGTTTGTGGCCGTTGAACAGGTAAGGCATTCGCACGTGCAACAAGGGGGGTCGGTGTTGACGGATAAGCTTGCGAACCTGGGGTGCATGGTGCACCAGCTTGCTGTTGAACCTGGCAGTCCTCACAAGTTCTTTAGCTGCGTGGTTGATGGCTCCGTTTGGCATGTACGTTGTTAACTTAGTTCCCACTCTTCTTTTTTGTAATTATTGTTTCTCGATTCCTTTGTTGCTGACGTTGTTGTCTTCCCCTCCAGTTTGACCTCAGGGAGAAACATCCCAGGAAGCTCTTTAGTTGTGGTGCGGTTAGAAGGTTTGATTACTTATCAGGCGATACCATGTACCTCTGTGCCATTGCCGTAGACCCAAGAAACCACTCTTGTTTTGCAGTTGCCGGAGGTGATGAGTACGTACGGTTGTATGATGCCCGTAAGATTGAAATGGAAAGGTCTAAATTTGGCCTCCCGGTTGAGCAATTCTGCCCTCAACATTTGGTTTCCGAGAAGGGAGATGTGATCACTGGTTTGGCTTACTCACAGACCGGCGAGCTTTTAGCATCCTATCGTAACGACAGCATCTACCTTTTCGAGAGAGAACATGGGTTGTACTTCAACGATTTTGACGAATTTCACAGTGAGAAGTTACCTGTACCTCGGAGCTTCAAGGGACACCTGAACATGCAAGTTCTTAGAGGTGTTAGCTTCCTTGGTCCCAACTGTGAGTATGTTGCCTCTGGATCAGACTGTGGCCATGTATTTATTTGGAGAAAGAAGGATGGGGAGCTTATCCGAATGTTGAAAGGAGATACACGGAGTGTGAACTGCGTTGAACAACACCCTCATGAGATTGTTATTGCAAGTTGTGGCACCAATACAGACATCAAGATTTGGGCACCTGGTGATAGTGAGAACCCCTCCACTGCTCCCCTTGATGAGGTGTGTTCTCTTTTTTACTCACATACTGCGTGTTTCACATGGATTGTTATCTTCTTTGGCGACACAGCTTGTCATATAGAGTCTAATGTGCCGGGTATGCTTGCTTCACAGTATTGTACATAAAACTTGTATAGACAATTGCTTTGCTTGGGATATGTTTGTGCCTTTCGATTTTGAACGGAGGTGAAGCAAGTGTGTTGTCCGACGCTCCTTATTTTAGATTTAAATTGTGAACGTCCGAAATGAAAAGGGTGCTTCATTTGCACTATGACTTTGTGATATCAGAAGCAAGCAGTTTATTTTCATCACAAAGATGCTAAATAGTGGGGGACCAATTTTAATTCTGTGCAGACATGCTTTGTACTTGATCGAAAGGTCAAAATCAAGTAGTATGTACCATCGTGTGAGATATCACTTTCAGCTGTCCTACTTGCAAACTGTCTTGTCGGAACAATGTTAGGAATTTCAGTATTCCATCTCTGTTTGCGTTATTATTGCTATATATCCAGAGACGAATGCGTGATTGATAATACAGTTTTGACATCTGAATTTGACTTTATGAAGGTTGATGTTTTTTTATGTTTATGTCTGTTGTAATTTTGTATTTATTTTTTGTTAGTTCAATCGTGAGTGATCCCATTAGTGTGGTGTAAGTTGCGAGATTAGCCTAACCCCACTTTGCATTTCCAATGCAGCTACTTTGAATCTTCATCGAGGCACATTAACTTCCCACTGGGAAATAATACAAAAGTACTCCCTCTGTCTCAAAATAAGTGACTCAACTTTACACTAACTTTAGTATAAAGCTAGTGCAAAGTCGAGTCACTTATTTTGGGACGGAGGGAGTATAACATAAGGTCTCAATTATATAAATTTTGAATTCTCAATATAACCAATTTGATTTATTTCTCATCTGTCGCATGGGCAGTCATTCTAATTACTCTGTTGAATTTTTGTCCTTTCAAAAGGACTTTGTTGACGAAGGTGACTATATGTTATCCGCGCGTTATGATTCATCGTCGTCTGATGAGGATGAGGATGAGGATGAGGATGAGGATGAGGATGATGATGAAGAGGATGACGACTATGGCGATGATGATGAAGATGAGGATGATGGCGAAATTTGGACAGATATAGAGATGCAGATGGGGAGAAACTTACTGAAGCCGATAGCGGATATATGAATGGAAGTATGATGAGGGTATCGTTGGCATTATAGTGAGGATGGAGATCGTGTGAAGCTATTATTTCTATCTAAGAGGTGATTTTAGGGAATCTAAGAGTTGTTCTTGGTTTCCTCTTGTGTGATTAGTTAGGTTGTGTATTGTTAGGTTACCATCAAGTGCTTCCTCTTCACTCTCTAGCAGAACCATTTTTTGTATATATTCTTTTTTTTATGTGACACTGTATATATTCTTTGTTCTAGTTGATTGTTCTGATGTTAAATTAATGTTCCCAGACCGCAATTATCTTGTGAGCGAGTACTGCGTATGAACATTTTGGACGGTAACAGATGCTCCTGTTTTCTGGATGTTTTTTGGAGGGAAAAAGTTTGCTTGGTTGAAATTTGAAATCGAGACTGAACTCGTAATTTTGCTTTTCAGGGTTTAATAATTCGGGCCTATTTCTTTTTCGACGTCTCATTTAGCCTATTCGAACTAAAACACGGTCCACGGTAAACTCCCTTTTCTAGTCTAGGGTGAACATGCCTAGGATTACCGCATTTCTCAAGAAAAAACGTTTGGGGCAACTTTTTCTAGGGTACACATTTGTTTGGGGCAGGCATTCATTGCCCCAGGGAAGTCATCTTTTTTTTTCTTTTTTTCTTTTTTTTTTGAGAAATAGTCATCTAGTTATCAGCGGGCCAGGCCCAACCAAATTTCACGCCGGGGCCGAGGCCCAACAGAGCCACGCCTGGGTTTCGGCCCCCGTAGTTCGGAGATGGACGGCCAGATCTGTCCTCCCCGTCCCCGGTCACCGCCATGGGCCTCTCCTCCCCCGTCTTCCCCCCCGGTCCCCGTGAACAAGGCGAAGAAGCTGAGAAACCCTCGCGGCGGCGGCGGCGGCGGAGGCGATGCCGGCGGAGGGGACCCGGATGGCCGGGCTGTGGGAGCGGGAGGTCGGCCGCCTCCGGCCCAAGCGCTTCGCCGACTCCGTCAGGGCCTCCGAGGTCCGCCCCCCCTCCCCTCCTCTCCCCACTCCTCCACCCTTCTCCTTCCTGCCCCCGCCCCGAAATCGAGCTGGATTAGGCCGACCTAGCGAGATTCACCGCGGTTAACCTAGGATTAGAGCACTCCCGCAGCTCCCCGTTTGCTGACTCCATGGCGGGCCATCGCCTTCTTGTAGTATTTTCTACAGTAATTAAGCTGTTGCTTTCTGTAACAATGGTGCCTGCTTGGCTGGCTGGCCTGGCGATGTGCAGGACTTTGTGAATTCCCTCGGCATACAGAAGCGGCTGCAGGAGCACCGGGGCTGCGTCAACACCATAAGCTTCAACAGCACGGGGAGCCTGCTGCTGTCCGGGTCGGACGACCGCACCGTCGTGCTGTGGGACTGGGAGCGAGCCAAGCCGGCCCTGCAGATCCACACCGGCCACGAGAACAACGTGCTCCACGCGCAGTTCATGCCCCTCTCGGACGACCGGAGCATCGTCACCTGCGGCGCCGACGGGGAGGTGTGTACATACACCCTTAATCGACGCTTCTATCCATCCATGTTCATTTTGTGTAAAGCGTGCGTTTACGTTGCTCACGCTGTCATGGTTTGGGTATTTGCTCTGGCTGCGAAACAGGTGCGGTACGTGCAGATAGAGGAAGGGGGCCGTGCGGTCGTGGATCAGGTCGTCGAGACGGAGTATGCGGTGCACAGGTTGGCCGTCGAGCCAGGGAGCCCCCACACCTTCTATAGCGCCGGGCAAGATGGATCCGTGTGGCGCGTAAGTTGTTGTTAACTTGCTGCTTCCTTCGTTCGGTAATTTTGTTATTTATCATTGTTGGATGGATCCCTTTGTTGTTCACTTCCTTCTCCTTCCAGTTTGACCTAAGGGGGAAACAGTCGAAGGAGCTCTTTAAAGTTGGGGTGATTTACGATGATGGTGTGAATGATGCCCTTGACCTCTACGCCGTGGCTGTAGACCCAAGAAATCCATATCGTGTGGCAGTCTCTGGATCCGATGAGTTTGTGAGGTTATATGACACCCGTAAGTATCTGCACGGGGATTTCGGTTGCCCAATTGAGTACTTCTGCCCTCCGGGTTTGATTACTAAAAACGAAGATGGAATAACCGGTCTGGCATTCTCGCAGACCGGCGAGATATTAGCGTCATATAGTTGTGACAATATCTACCTTTTTGAGAGAGAGCATGGGTTGCACTTCAACGATTTTAAGGTTGGCGTATTGCCCCTGTTTGGTGATGGTGTGGGTGCCGCCTTACCTCTTTATAAAGACAAGCTGCCTGAACCTCAGTCTTTCGTGGGACACCATAACAAGCAAACCGTTAAGGGTGTCAACTTCCTTGGTCCCAATTGTGACTATGTTGCCTCTGGATCAGACTGTGGCCATGTATTTATTTGGAGAAAGAAGGATGGGGAGCTCATGCGAGCGATGAAAGGAGATAAACGGATCGTCAACTGTGTTGAACAGCATCCTTCTGAGATTGTTGTTGCAAGCAGCGGCATTGCTACAGACGTCAAGATTTGGGCACCTGGTGATTGTGACCCCTCCATGATTGACTTTGATGAGGTTCGTTCTCTGTTCTACTCAAAAAACTTGTGTTTCTCACTGATCATTACATTCTTCCATGCATAACTTGTTAGATATATGGCCTAATATGTAGAGTAGGCCTGATTCCGCGTTTATGCATAGCACTTATTGAACGTTTTTTCATTTTTGAGAAATGAAAAGGTTGGCCTTCTCCTCTCACACTTTAATATGTTAGACGCACCTCAAATATGTCCATTGCAATGCGGAACCATATGCTGGCATAATGACATACTCTACATGCTATACTAGGCGGCGTTCCATCTGGCCCAGTGTCTACCGCTTTGTGTTCTGCCTTACTTTTACCAGAGGTTTGTTGTGACAGGGCTGGAAAAACATCCACAAGTCGTATCTTGCATTTTTTTTTGACACCTGAAACACGTATCTTGCGGTGATATCCAGTGATACAAATATATCATCGGTGACAGAATACTGACATGTGGATTTTTTACCTTTTCATTTTGATGAAGGACGACGCAGACACGTTCATGTTCAGCAGCATGAGCGACGATGACTCAGACATCTCGGACTTGATGGACGATTTTATCTTTGCGCCCCCGGGCTCCGGCTCCTCCGATGGGGATGATGATGCTGAGGACACGGACGACGACGATGATGATGAGGGCGATGAAGAGGAGGATGAGGAGGGCGTTACATCAGACGGAGATTCGGGCGACGAAGACGACGAGGGGGGTGGCGGCGCCGAAGACATGAACGACGATGATTGATCGTAGCAGCCTCATAGCACTCTTCACTTGAAACAAGGGCGTCCTTTTGACCCCCGCAACAATAGCTCTCTTGTACATAGGCACTCTCCGGTCCAGGATAGTTGAGTGGTGATAGTGTTGGTGTAAATGTTTGCTGTGGGTAAAATGCACTCATCTGATACTATGGTTTATACATCCCTGTTCTTGGCCAAAGAAAGAAAGAAGACGACGATGAAATCGAGCGGTTTCGCGTGTTTTTGAAACGCGCCCTTGCCCGGTCTCGTTTGATTCGCATGAATTTCGTTTGAATTTCCCACGGTTTGGTGATGACTGGTGACAATTTTGGAGAAAAAAGATCTCCAGGTTCAGACTTCAGAGAGCTCCTGTGACTCGGCTCTGAGGCTGACATCTCACGTGGGGCGGTGGGCCCGGCGCGCGCGCGCTGATCCTCACCCCAAACGCATTGAGACGCATTTGTCTTTCCTTCTCTCTCACCAGTTGCCACCGGGCCGGAGAGGGGGAAAAAAGGGAATCTGCTCGCCGCCGTCGCCGATGGAGTCCGTCGCGATCGCCACCACCTCCCGCGCCCTGCCGCCGCCCTTCCCCTCCGCGGCTCCCCGGCGCCGGCGCCGCGCCGCCTCCTTCGTCCCGGTCGCAGCCGCCTCCAAGCGTGCGTATCCCTATCCCACCGGTCTCATTTCTGCTGCCGCTGCGCCGGTGCTCATGTGTCCCCGTTTGCCTTGCAGGGAGAGACGGCGGCGAGGGGGAGGATGCCGGAGCCCACAAGCCGTCCAGGCGGCCGTCTTCGGGGGCCGAGCCCACAGGCCTCGCGCCGTACGGCCTCTCCTTCTCGCCCTTCTCCAAGGTACGGACGTCGGCGGCGGTGTCCGGCCCCCCACCGATCTCGCCCTCTAGCCACGCGATCCGACGCGCCTTCCTCTGATTTTCCCCGCTTACTCGTTCGATTTAGCCTACATGTCGCTGTTGGATCAAACTCCATGTCTTGTGTCTGATGTGGTGGTCGATTCGCGGCGGATTTGCCCGCGATCCCGACGGTTTTCAGCCTCGATTCGTGTTGCAGCACGCCGATTGATTTGTTCCTTGGATAGCACTCCGAATTATCAGCGTGGGCTGGAATCAGTGCTCTGGTTTTTGCCGGGGGTGCATCAATATGTTCTCCCAAGGCATCAGCTGACAGTTAAGCTGTTGCTAATTGGATCGTTGTGGCATCTGCAGGACGCTGCCATGGGGCTGGTGATGAGCGCCGCGACGGGGAGCGGCTGGACGACAGGGTCGGGGATGGAGGGCCCACCGATGGCCGGCGGCGCCGCGAACCGGCCGGAGGTGTCGACGCTGCCGTGGTCGCTCTTCACAAAGTCCCCGCGGCGGCGGATGCGGGTGGCCTTCACCTGCAACGTCTGCGGGCAGCGCACCACGCGCGCCATCAACCCGCACGCCTACACCGACGGCACCGTGTTCGTTCAGGTATATATTGCCACTGTCAATTGTTGGATGACTAGCAAGATGCCCGTGCTACGCTACGGGATAAGAAATGATCAGGTGGACTTATAGTCAGGAGCTGGTATATGCTACTAATGGTAATAAAAATGTACCAAGCACTAATCAAAGTGACAATATATTATTGATAGGTACACATCAAGCACAGTCAAACATATGGTTTCCAATCGATAAACCTCTTCGTCCAAGCGAAACATTTTCTTCTTCATCTTTGCCTCACGGGAGGATTTGTTCTCCATGCTCATCTCATTGCTCGCTCTATCGTATATCGAGGTGGTGACAGAGATCATGCAACAATAAGAAAATCCGTCCACATACATGTGACAACTGAGACAGACACTAACCATCTTAATTTTCTAGTTTCTCTTCCTATCCTTGTCTGCTTAATTTTCTACTTTCGACAATAGATTGATTATTTGCTCGGACAATAGCCAAGTCATCGAAGTCATGAATAGCAGCTTGCACTGGCGGGCAGTGTTGCAGCAGTTGCCAATGATAGTTATTTCTTGTCTTCAGAGTTTACCAAAGTGGTGTTTGAACATGAGTATCGAGTGGCGGATGCTATTGCCCATGAACTGGTCCGTCTTCCGATGTTTAATGAAGCTACTTGTTGGATTGAAGTACCACCACCATCAATTCTATCTCTTTTAGGAACATTATAATGATGTATACGAATGAATAAAGAGGCATTTTTATTTTAAAAAAACAAGGGACCTAGTAATGTGTCCTTTTGGGGAACAAAAGAAGAAAGGGTAAAAAACCAGGAGGTGAACCTTACCAATCTAATGCACAAAATAGAGTGGTACAAATTAAAATCAGGACTTTATTGTGCACTGCATTACCAATGAAAATATCACATGATTTTGTTTCTTAAAACCAATAGTCTCATGAAACATACATGACTCGACACAAGAAACGCGTCGTCATGAAGTTGCGTCGTGAAAAATTAACAATCTAATCGATTGTTATTAAGCTTAGACACGCAAGAATATGACAGTAGTAACACGACATATATCTCCCCCGCCACAAAGTAGAGTATCAAAGACTATCTCCCATCACTATACAAAATCATAGTATCCAACTTTTCTACAAAGCAGCGCGTCCCCAAGCGTAGGAAATCGGACAAACTTTCAGGCTCTGCTTCACCCTCTCAGTGCACCACATACCTCCACTCCACTCACCACACCCTCTCAGTGTATCAGATAGGTGCCTTGGTATATGTTACATCTTAGAAATAAATGGTCAACGTACATCAAGAAACTGGAGGCAATGGTCCTGGCAGGAAACCTTTGCTGTATATATATCATTGGATTACTACTTAGTTGAACAAACTTTCACCTGCTTCTTACATTAGATAAAGCAGGGATTGACTGTAACACGATGAAAACCAAAGTCACCTACTGCCTGCTACTGCTTGCTACTTGAGCAAAACATAAAAAATAATGTTCTGACTATATTCTTGGGGAACTCTGCACTTAGTAAGATCAGGATCTCCTGACTATATTTTAACATACTTCAGTTTATCTTTAAAAAAATCATGCTGACGCTGATGCTTATTATAATTACCTTCCTTGGTGAAAAATATTTTCTGTAAAAAAATACCAACTGGCTTAAAAGATCAAGCATAATCATTTTAGGCTAGTTCTTATGATACGAGGTGCTGGAATGATTACATGTGGATCTTAATCTGACAAATATGACTACTGATAAATAAAAAATATCATCCTCACCTATGCCATGAATTAGTTATTGTGCAAACAGTTGCCGCCATAGTCATCCTTGCAGCAGTAACTGCGGCACAACACCTTGCACGTTCCTACATTCCCCGTGCTCGCCCATCTTTGTGTCACTATCATGCACCTCGCCCTTGCTGCCACAACCCTGAAATTCAGAAATAGCTGATCCCAACAATGCAAATTTTCTTTCAGAAAATTTAGAAGTACAAAACCCCTACAAAAATCAAAATTGACCTGACACCTATGCAGTAGTTTACAATCACCAAATCAGACATATGAAGAATGCTCAAAGGTTGGCACTAACCCTGACCAAAAGATTAGCTTTGCATAAGTAAACTACCCTGCAAAATTTTGCCACTTGAACCTTCCAGTCATACAAATAATTTCACTACTCTTTAAAAGGTGGCTAACTCCATTCGGTCAGCTTGAAATCCAACAGATAACTAAGTACTTGGTTGGTTTCTCTGTGAGATGAAACATTAATCCTCATGGCCATCACCACATGTGCATAAAGGAAGAAATAATTTGTAGTTTTACCTCATAGCCAGAATGCACAATAGTTATGCACATATAAATGTCTAAAGTATGAAGGAACGATGATATGCATTGACAACCACATTGCAAATATAATACTTTCACACAAATTAAACTATCCTGCAAACCAGCCACCAAATCACTTCAGTATGAACACAAAAATGACCAAACAACACACTAATTAAGTGAAAGCAATGATCTCGCATTCGGTGGCTGTAACATTTTGGCGTAATACCTGCATGCTCCCCCCAAAATGGAGGGTTAGCAAAAAAATAATTAAAACTTTAAAGTGCAAAAAGGATTTCACAAGAGCCTATTACAACAAGCAGAGGCCTAATAATAAGCTTCACAACTTGCAGATGGCAATGGGAAAAGAAAACACACTGATAACATGTTCAAAACCATGAAATATGAAGCATGTTCCACTTCTTATGCAGTAGGTTGGCCGACACCATGGATGAGCAGAGCACAGCCGGCGAGATACCTAAGGAGGTCAGTGTCGGAGGAGACGACGATGAGGAAGTGGAGGTGGTGGGAGTGGGAAGTACGGCTGCTGGATCAATAAAGGGTGGAGGTAGGAGAGGCGTTGTGGCACTGATGGCGCCGGCGGCGTACTTGTGGTGGCTGGGAACAAAGGAGATGGGGAGGAGTGGAGGGGATGACGAGGAGCACGGGGAGGTGGCGGTGATGGGAGTGCTAACTGCGGTGTTAGAGGAGAACGCAGGAGAGGCGTCCGCAGATGGACGACTTCGACGGCGTGCTTGCCGAGGTCGGCGTTGGAGGAGACGGGAAAGGGTAGAGAGGACGTTGAGGTGGAGGTGCGTCATGGTGGTGGGCGGTGGGGCTGAGAAGCATGAGAGGCGCAGGAGGTGGACGGCGCCAGCAGCAGCCGCCTCGCGCCGCTGCCAGATCGATTTAAGTGATGTCCATCGGTGATTCGATTTGTTTCCAGATGGTTCCAGGAGTTGGGAGAGAGAAGCCTGAACAAGAAAGATGTGGTTGAGGGGTTATGTGCAAATGAGCAGCAGACTGATTTGTGTGCGTTAGATACTGATCCGACGATCCTAAATGATGGATGGCAGACACACCATCATCACCAACTCAGAATTTTATAGGAGTAGAGATAAGTATCCAGGTTGAGCTGACACTAACACTGTCTTAAGCAATTGGACTGAGACGAATTTTACAGTAGTTGGCTTTATTTTCATACGATGACAAGAGTTGATGAATATTCAGGCATACTAGTAGTGTAGTTACTGTAGGACATATGCTGTTGCATAGAATTTGCCTTTTCATATATCTGTGGCATTGAACTTGAAGAAGGTTAGTCCATCAACAGTATACTTTTATGCTATCATGAGATGAGCTCCAAAGATCAATATAGCAGTGTGATACATATTCTGGGTATCATTTCAGTGTAGGATTATGTTCTTTCAACCTGTAGACATTTAGATGCATAAAATCAAAAGGCTCAAATAAGCATGCAGTTTGAGTTAGTTAGCCAATAGCCAGTTATCAGCCACAGTGCCACACAAACCTCTAATCCACTATCCGAATGTACTTTCTTGGTAATACCATGGTGGCCTTTTGCCCTACAAAATCAAACTTGCTTATGGAGTGAGCTAGTAATTGTGCATTATTGCGTTATCTTATTATTTATTGTATGTACTATGAACTCCAGCATATGTTTTTTAATGAGAGTTCCTTCATTCTGGGTATATATATGTTTGCCTTGGTATTATTTACCAAAGCACATCATATCCTAACCTATACGCACTTGCTGAATCTTGTGTGCCTCTGTTGATGCGTCAGTGCTGCGGCTGCAACATCTTCCACAAGCTGGTGGACAACCTGAACCTGTTCCACGAGATGAAGTGCTACGTCGGGCCCGACTTCCGCTACGAGGGGGACGCTCCGTTCAACTACCTTGAGGGTGGGGACGACGGCGGCGGCAACATCTTCCCACTTCTCTAGAGGAAGCTACCTACCCCCCCTGCTGTTCCGGGGCATGGTGGCGCTCTGATCCCGTCTAGCTGTATATTAATAAGCAGACTGTATGTTGTCAATGTGGAAGGTCGCCAGTGTATATGTGCATGCAGATGTATGTAAATAGCATAAGCCCAGTGGATAATAATGATGATAATAACAGGATACAAAACATTTTTTCTATGCGTCCGCGCTTCCTTATGCCAAATGGTGCGGTGGTGTCTGGTAAACGAGGTCTCCAGTCGGTCTCTTCTTGTGTGGAATTGGTGTGTGTGTGTGTGTGTGGTCTCTGCCTGTTGTTACATTACCCCTGGGAAAGGGGAAAGCCAGGGCTGCGATTTGAGATGAGAAGAAAACATTACAAATTTACATCAAGGTCTCCGGTTTCAAGGGGACTTTGAACATGCCCGTCTAGAAACCGCGTGTGACCTAGCAGCGGCGCGGCATCTGACCCGTCTTCTGAAGCTGTGTGCTGGATTCAATCTTGCGGTCGCTGTGTGCTGAATTCATCTCATGGTAAAATGTTGCGAAAAAGCGAGCGCCGTGCTGAATCCATCCCTGTAAAATGTTGTGAAAAAGCGAGCACCTGCGGCAGGTTAACACACACACACACACACACACACACACAAAAAAAAAAAACGTAGACACGGTCTCAAAATTGTATACTAGGATCACCCGCAAAAAAATAAAAAATAAAATTCTATACTACAGTAGGTTTTTCTTAATCTGGTGCGGCCTGGAGCACATGAATTTCATCCGAATTTTCCTCTGCTCGGATGCTCTTGAGCGTGTTGTAGTAACTTGTACTCCCTCCGTCCAAATATACTTGTCGAAGAAATGCATAAAAATGAATGTATCTAGAATTAAAATACATCTAGATACATTCATTCCTCCGACGAGTATTTCCGGACGGAGGGAGTAAGTTGTAAGCGAGGGAGGGGAGGAGGAGAAGAGAAGAAAAGCAGCCTCCCTCGCTCACTCCAGTGCCCCTCCCTCCGATCTGGCGCCGCCCAAACCCTAGCCCCCCCGCCCCCGCTGCCACGGGAGGGAAGGAGGAGGAGCAATGGCGAGGCGAGGCAAAGGGGGCGGCGGCGGGGCTGGCGTAGGGGACGCGGCGTGGCGGAGGGGGGCGGCGCGGCCGCGGCTCCTGGCCGTCTCCGCCGTGGCCTGGGCGCTGCTCCTCCTCGCCTTCCACCTCTGGTCCTGCGCCTCCCCCGCCGCCTACTCCCTCTCAGGTCACCCCCTCCTCTCCTCTCCTCTCCTCTCCTGGCCCCCGTGCCCGCCGTGCTTCGTGCTTCCAGTTTGCTGTTACTCGATCGATCGATTGATCGGTCGATCCATGATGCTTGCTACAGCATTGCTATCCGCGTGCATTGGTCTGGGACGAGAGTCCAGTGCGGATTGACTGACGGGGTTGCCCTTTCGATTAATCATACTGCATCGACTTCTGCATCTCCCACCTTGCGTGCCCAAAGCAGGGATGAAATTGTCTTACTGAGTGATCCCGGTGATGAACATGTGCGCCTCATTCGCACGTATGTACATTGATGGCTTTAGCTTAGCATGGGTTCTCTCTCTTCTTATCGATTGCAAGTTGCAGGGGATTCAGTCTCTGACTAGAACTTGCAGCTGATTAACTAACTGATGCATCTCCCTGGCAATTGGCATGCTGCGCATTAGCTTCTTCAATTACGATGCCGTGCTAGTGCTTCTGCTCGAGTTGTTTATTTCGTGCCAAATTCATAAGTTAAATGTACCTGCGTGCGTCTCCATTGGGACTGCTCGTGACTTGACAATTCTGTGTTATCCTGACATGGCTTGCTATGCTTTGCATCCGTGCAGCGTTCTGTAGAAAAGACAGTAGAGTTGTCCACGCGTTGGACCCGATGGGAACCCCGTCCAAACCCCTCCATCGTAAGATTTATTTATACATTTACACTGATGTTTTCTCTTTCATGGCCTAAAATGCTGCTTCTTTCGTTCTACAGGCTGCTCGATACCTGTGGCAGATGATCCAGACGCTGTCGTCATTCCAAAGCGAACTCCCAATGCGATCGTAAAGAAGCTGTCATATTTAACAGTTGACAAACGGGACAAAGATTCTCCGCCGCTGTTCGGAGGACGTCAAACCTGGAAGCAGAGGGAGGAAAGCTTTAAACTGAATGCTACCATGAAGGTAATTGGTGCATTTTGGTTAATTGCCAGAGGGCGATAAAAGTTGGAAAACAACTTCTATGTTTCTGTTTAATTCAGTGTATTTGCGCTTAAACACGCGAGGATATCCTGTCACTTGAACCAGTGGTCTAGTATTAAAGCATGTGCATAACTCTAACTCAGGAATTGCCCCGTTGTACTATTTTTAAAAACTGAAAACTATGTTCTGAATATATTTTGAGCTTCATGTTTGGCCATGCACTTGTTGTTCTCCATCCGTGGCATCTTTGAAGCTTCACAGTTGAGGAGCACATGGTTTTCAAACTGGGTTGGAATTTGGAAGCACCCTTAAGTTCACAATTTACTTGAAACCCTGTTTCAATCTTATGGAGTTTGGTTGCCGCAATTGATAAAATTAATTTTGGGAAATTATGCAGATATTGAGCTTATTTTCAAAAATTAATATTCATTGGCCTACTAAGTTAATTCTTCCAGCAGGTAAATAGTAGAACAAGAGAGTTACTACTCACCAGAATCCACTAAGGTTCGAACACTGGTGGTAGAACTTTGAGTGCCTGCTCACAATATAAAATATCACGTGCCCTCTATTCATTGTGTCTAGAGCAAACTGGCGACATTGGTCTTCCAAGACGAATAGCTTATTACCACCTCTTATCTTCTTCATGTACTGGATCTTCAGTTGTAATTGCATATTTTTTAATTCCCTAAACTTCTTTTTTGGGTGAATGATGTGGCTTCTGGTATATGCTCAGGTGCACTGTGGATTTATGAAAAACAGTGGTGCAGATATGGGTGCTGTTGATTTCGAGTACATACAGAAATGCAAATTCGTGGTTGCCTCGGGTATTTTTGATGGTTATGACGTTCCTCATCAGCCATCAAATATTAGCTTTCGCTCTCAAAAGTTGTTCTGCTTCTTGATGGTGGTCGATGAGGTATCCTTTGACTTCATTGAACAGAATGTCACTGTCAAAGTTGACAGTGCAGGAGGGAAATGGGTTGGTATATGGCGACTTGTAACATTGCACCGCCCTCCATTTGATGAACCTAGAAGGAATGGAAAAGTACCAAAGATATTGACGCATAGACTATTTCCTCAAGCCTGGTATAGCATTTGGATTGATGGGAAAATGGAGCTTATGGTTGATCCGCTGCTTATTCTTGAAAGGTTGGTTGTTTATCTGCAACTTTGTGTAAATTCTTTTTTGTTACGTTGATGCATGAAACAGATTCAACAGGGCAAATTCTTTGCAGATATCTCTGGCGGGGAAAATACACATTTGCAGTAGCTGTCCATAAGCATCATAGAAGCATATATGAAGAGGGTGATGCAATCAAACGGAGGAAGCGATATGCTCGGCCTTTGGTTGATCTTCAGATGAAGATATACTACCACGAGGGGATGGAGCCTTGGGACGAAAAGAAAAGGATGCCTAGTGGTGTGTCCATTTACATTTTCTGCATTAACTTAGACATTTGTTTGAAGCTGTTAAGAAAAGCTTAGGGTACAAAGCTTATTGTACAGCATGAACTAACTGACGAATCATTCCACCTCTTGGGTATTTCTGTTGTGCTACCATAGTTACTCAACTCCCAGTGCTAATCAAACAAGCTGCGACTTGCAGACATACCAGAAGGAGCAGTGCTGATCAGGGAGCACACGACGATAACGGATCTGTTCAGCTGCCTCTGGTTCAACGAAGTCAACCTCTTCACTCCTCGTGACCAGCTCAGCTTCGGCTACGTGGCCCATCGGCTCGGAGACGCTCTCAAGTTCTTCATGTTCCCCAACTGCGAGTACAATTCCCTGTTCATCCTGCACAGACACACGAGGGAGCACTCATCGAAGGTGGAGTGGGCCAAGACGATCGACGAGATTTTGAAGAAGGGACTGAAGGAGAGCAGGGGAGGGTTAGGGCTGTGGACTCCGTACCCCGCAGACCTCAGCTCCGTGGAGCTCCCTGCTGTAAAAAGAACTTCGCAGGCAAGCTAGGCTGGACCGAAATGTTCGATCATGATTCTTTGGTTGTGCAAAGTAGAACACCCCTTTTCTTGGTGTGTTGTAGTCAGGGGAAAATTAATTCTGTAATTTCCAGTAGATTCTGCTGCAGATGACATAGGGATGCACTATAGGCCCAAATTTCTATGGCAAATTTGTAGTAACTACATGTAAAAAGGTTTGAGATGTAATGGATCATGCGTGTTTTTTGCTTTTCCATGTGGCTAACCCATCACCATTTCAGTTTCAGGTTGACTCAAACACAAAAATGGTACACACATCTGTTTCTGAACGTGTATCACAGGGCAGCATAAGAATAATGATAATGAACCACTGCGATAACAAACCCGATCATAGCATTAGACAATGATAATGATAACAAAACCTATCATAGCATCATACAAAATGATAATTACTGTCATTCTTTCAGATTTCACAAATGATTGTTTCTACTTTCTCTGATCTACCACGACTTCTCTACATCCTCAAGAGGGATCACACCAAAATCACTCACAAGAACCAACTTGACCGGAACACGACCGCTGGGGCGCATCGCCTCCCATCCAGGTTGAACATGACACCAGGCTGCAGGGTGGCATTCTGGCCTAGATGTATGTTCAGAAACCCTTCTAGCTGAATCCGCTCTGGCACCCCCTCGGAGCCTCTCCGCAGGCTCACTCCCCAGCCTAGGTCGTTCTCCGGCGTATCCGACAGCGTGACGGCCCATTTCAGCTGCCTCGGGTTCGACCTCTTCACCTCGACCCAGGCCCCGACCCTTGAGTCCTCGTCAAATTTCAGTTCAAGATCGACGCACCCTCCAGCGGTCGGTTTGCTCTTCCGAGGAATCGCAGACGGTCCATGCCAGGCCGCGGACATGGTCAGCTTTATATCGTCACACATCTTGCATGAAATCTGCCCGAATCCTGTGAAGACACTGCTGGCTTCACCATTGCTTTTCGCAGCTGTTGAGATCAACTCCGCGAGAGATGCTGCAAAGTTCTGCGATTTCAGTATCAAGCCAGCAGCGCGCCTGTGACGCTTAAGCAGCAGAGGTGGCCTCAGCGAGGAATGGAAGTTGGGAACCCATTGCCCCTGTCAAAGAAACTATCACCTGATATATCAGCAGGCAAAATGATAGTGTGTAAGCACAGGTGCAAGGATGAAGAAATCAATTACCTCTTGGATGCTTGGATCGGTTGAAAAATCATCACACCTTGCTCCTACCGGCACCGCAGCAACAGAAATGTCGTCGCCGACGATTGCCAGGTACATCACCTTCGACAGCACAAGAGGGCTCCCCATGAGATCATTTTCCTGATAGAAGTATCTGGAATCGGTGGCAAGCTCTGCCAGGAGAGAATCCTTCTTCCGGACACTGGTCCGGAACGCAAACTGTGAACTGATGCCAGAATTTGCTTCTGAGTTGTCTAGTTCCGTGCCTTCTTTGCTGTTTAGTGCTAGGGCTCCGGCGAAATTGACGAGGCCCTTGACCTGGGTGCTCTCTTCCGCAAACGGACCGATTTTGTGAGATTTGAACAGCGTGAGCACCTTCTCGACCTTCTCTTGTCTATCCCTCAGCTGCATTATGTCATAGAACGCTTGTCGCTGCAGACGCTTCAAGATGTCTGTCTGCAGTATACAGCAAAGAGAATAAAAGGCAGAGAGGTCAACACAAGTTGGTTTTCTTGTCGTCTTCCAAATTTACATGAAATCAGAGGATACGAAACATGCGTGTGTTTAAAGGAATGAGAAGAAGAAAAAGCTGTGCTACCAATTGAAAACCAGCTTCGTGCCCCGCCGCCACAATGGTTACAGGTGTATGCTAGAAAAGACAGTGGGTATCTCGAGCCCGGGGGAGAAAAAATTCCCCCCCTCAGCGATGTAATCGAGACACTTTGTTTCCCAGGCTAAGAAACTAGCAGCAAACAACATCTTCTATCCATTCGTTTTTGCAGATCAGCAGATCATCAGACAAGTTTGTGCAGGGAAGAGCTATATATAATCTTCGCAGATATATAATCAGTGCAAGCAAAAGCGCATCCTTTTGCAGGTTATCTACCCTGGTTTGTGGCACCACTATCCACTATGAATAGATTTACATCTGAAGAAGAAGCTACTTCTTCAGTACCACGGCAATTCAGCTCCCTCGGCAGTCGCAAGCAGTAAGCAGCACAGGCCATGGTCATTCCTAACCGAGACGCCGAGCCCGGCCGGCGATGCGCAGAGCGCCCAGACGGGCCGAGCGCATGGCCGGCCGCGGCCGGCATTGTTGTCCTGGCGCCGGGCCACAAACCCTCGGAATTCGTACGGGGCGAGAGGACGGCGAGGGAGGTCGCGCGCTTACCGGGTTGGGGCCGGGCTGCGGAGGGGGAGGGCGGCGGAAGGAGAGGAAGAAGCGCCTGGTGGAGTCGGCCACGCCGGCGGCACGGTCCACCGCGCACGCCCACGCCGCGTCCATCCCTTCCCCTGCCCTCCGCACGGACGGCTGCCCTGGCCCCGCGGCCTGCGTTCCGCCTTCTGTCCCGCACTTGCCTCCCTGGCGGCGCTCGCCGGCGGCCGTCGAGCGGGAGCCGCCGGGGCTGGGGGAGACAGGACAGGACCGGGGGGAGGAGTCTCGAGGCTTCCCTGCTTTTCCTTTCTCCGCTGCTTTCGCCTCGTCGCTTTTGGGTCACGCGAACGGGGTGGGCCGGGCCGCCGGGCCGAGATACGAGTGGACCCGTCTGGGCTTCAGCATTAACACATATTTTTGAATTCTCTGAAAAAACAGATTTAGGAAGTTTTACAGCTATTTCAGTGAAAGTTTAACAAATCACATAACCAAATACTTCTTTGTGTTTGTTTGCAAGTCGATGATTTCTGAAAAATCGTCGCAAATAAAATTTATATCTAGGTAGCATCTTGATTAGAAATGTGTGAAGACTAGTCTAAAAACTGCCTTGAAAGGCCGCCGAGATACGAGCGGGCCGGTCTGGGCTTCAACATCAAGAAGACTTTTATATCCCTGGGCTAGGACATATTTTGGATTTGCTGAAAAGAAAAACATATTCTGAATTCACTTGAAAAACAGATTCACATTTTTTCTATATGAGACAGCTATTTCAGTGAAAGCTTAACAAATCACCTAACCAAATAGTACTTGTTTTTATCTGTTTAAAAGTCAATGATTTCTGAAACATCCTCGCAAATAAAACGATATGTTTATCTATAGCGCCTTGCTTAGAAGGAGAAGTGGTAAACAAAATGAGGACTAGTTTGGGAACTGCCTTAAAACACCACCGGGAAAACGAAAGGGAAGAGACCGACTGCGAGAAATCAAACCGCAACGCGTTACATTACATCACATCACATGTCGTGAAACTTGAAGCTACATATATATATATATATATATATATATATATATATATATATATATATATATATATATATATTTGATAGTAACAAAAGGTAAAAAGAAGACGACGAAAATAGCAGGTGAAAGTTACTGGGCAAACAACATCTCTTATTCATCTCTTTCATCCTTGCTTCTCAACACAACTGTACTAAATTAGCTCGTATACAGACACGGACTAAAGGTCGCCATGCAGATGATGACTGGCTGGAGCAGCGGCCCCGATGAGTGCCATGATCTCGAGGGGGATCAAAGTGGAAGAGCTCTGAGCGACGGTCGGTGTTCAACGAGAGCTGACGAGGAAAGGGTGCTGGCACACACCGCATTCTATCGTCTCAGAGCCAGATGCTGGGACTTGTACCTATAGGAAAGGGTTGATCAAGTTGGGTCAGATGCCGTGTTTCGATGTCGACGCCGAGCAAATGGAAGTCATCCATTATGAAAAGGGATGTGACAGTGATGAACCTGGAGGTGCACTGTGCAGATGGGGCATGCGACCTCTCGCATTCGCTTGCCAGAAGATCCCTCTGAAGATCTTGAGCCTGACAAGGGAGAAACCAACACATTTATTTATAAACACAATAGTGAACACAGAAGAGCGCCGTCTGCAATGGAATAACCATATAAAGACACAAACCTGAAGATGATTTCTTATTTATATCCATTGCTTCCTGTATCAGATCACAGGTTGTGTTACGTCAGCATTTTATTTCAAATCCAGTCAGATACAGTGTGTTGTAGAAATATTGTAAGCTACAGAAATGAAATAAGAAGCCAAAAGGCACACCTGAAGTTTTTTGGCAAGATCCTCATGGCTGTGAACAACAGGTCGATTTGCCGCTTCCTTTGCACTGCTCAGTCTTCGAGAAACTTCAGCCTACAACGGAATAGAAAAAAACATGACATTTGATATCATTCATAAAGAACTCAGAGATGATATAACCTCCCACCAGTAGCAATGCAATAAAGGATGTAAGAAAGAAGACTGCAACAGAGGCTACTTCACAAAAGGAGGGGGATGAACACTGAACATCAGTGCTCACGTTAAACATTGGTAGCTGCTTTTGTCCTTAAACATGACACTTTGAAAAAATTGTGGACGGTATCGGCTAAGAATATAGCCGCTACCTTCAGAGACAAGAAAAGGCACACCATCATTCCCCACAACATGCAGTAACAAGGAATCATAACTAAGATACAATTCCAATTTATATAAGCTTGATATTGTCCAGGTCTCTTGTGCTTTCAATGAGAAATGAAGCTCCAAGTCAAACAGCTAATAGCTATTTAATACTCCATTTCTCCGACTAGTATTTCCGGATGGAGGGAGTATTCAATATCTTAGCCTCAAAACTTACAAAGTTTAAGAACAGACTATTCCAAGTTATTTTATTGTCCATGCTCACTAAACACCACAGAACAACAAAAGGTGTACATAACACAAATCACAACTACGACTGCAATATAAGAGGATGAAACAAGAGAACATTACCATGCATCTGTCGCAAACTCGGACTGGTTGAGAATCAGCATCCGAAGTTAGAGGAGTCCTTCCTTGGGTGCACTTATCACAGAAAATATCACCACAGTTCCGGCAGTGATGCTGAATATACAGGTTAGCAACATTAAAAAATGGATGTCAAGTATACATCATCAACATCTCAATAGCAAAATGTTCTTACCCTGCGGTTGAAGGCACTGAAATCTCCCGCACAGGCTGTGCATTTATTGACCGCTTCATCTGGGACCTGACATTAAAATGCAGAAAACAAGATGATGCCATTAGAAAAAAAAATGAACGAATAAGAACAGGGAAAGAAGGGAAGCACACCCCAAAACACAACCATATACTGAGAGAGTAGCTAAGGATTTCATTTTCATCAGTGGGGCACAAGAGACAAAAATATAGGCAGACAGCAAGCCAGACAACAGTGCAGAGAACAAGCCAGAAAGCAACTGAACAACAACAGAAGCCTTACTGTGCGATACACAAGTGGAAAATACGGGCAGCCATGAACTATAGAACACAACTGGGAAGCCATAAATCAGTCAGCAAACAGGATATTGTTAAGACATACTCCCTCCGTCCAAAAATACTTGTCATCAAAATGGACAAAAAGGCATGTATCTAGAACTAAAATACATCTAGATACATCTCCTTTTATTCATTTTGATGACAAGTATTTCCGGACGGAGGGAGTACAATATTGGGTATGCAGAGTAAATATAAATTAAACATTAACTCTCAACCTTCTCCTAAATATCTTCCATGCATGTCTGATCATACTGCACTCTTTTTATCTGCTAAATTAGTTTCTGCCATAATAAGATGCTTAAAAATGGAGCAGAGTAAATGTTCAAACAGTTCATCAAGAGTTACTAACAGAAACTACACAATCTAGAGAAAAAACACTGCATGAGTCTGCCTAAGCAACTAATATCCAGACAAATAGCCAATGATTAAGTTAGATACCGATATAGTTGTTGGCTCTATAAAATTTCAAATTGGAAATAAGAAGGCACACTTGCAAGCGGGCCTTCATTTCAAACGGAGACAGAGAAAGAAATTACCCAGTGGTCTTTCTCCTCAGTCACAGGCTTCACCAAGTTCCTCCAATCAAGGAAATTCCTCCTCTTCTCATTTTGCTGTTCAGAAGGGCTCGCAGGATCAACAGCTGCTTTACTTCTCGAAACGCTGCTTGCCATCTCCTTGAACTGTGGTTAAAAAAAATCTAACTGTCAACATTTCTCCATAAACAATGGATGCTAACAGCTCAAAATTACAACAAACTGAAGGGTGAAATAAAAAGTATCATTAATTCAGATGCAAACCTGAACAGAGGCAGCTGTCACAGTGTCCAGAATGGTGTTGGTTGTATAGCTGCTTGACTTCAGCCGTATTCTTCTTGCTTCAAGATCAACCGAACTCTTGGACCAAAAGGCAAATACAGAAGAATCCAATACCTAGATACAGATGCTATAATATTTCGTAAAATAACTCACAAAGGAACAGAAGAAATAAAAGCTTTGCGACAAGAACTTGTGACTTACATCCCATCTCGTAACAGTTTCAAGGGGATATATCCTCAGTGTCCTACTAGTGTTGGGATCAAGCATCCGAATCCCATCCAAACCAACCTGCATGAGGTACAAAAAGATAAGCAGTGATTCTCGGTTGATTACTCTAGGCAATGGTGCAACCAAGTACAACAGCATAACAACCCTACTCTACTCCAGGGTGCAATGAAGTCAGATTTTTCAAGAAACTAAATGAAGCCTGATTACTAATCAACAAAATACCCATCCCATGGTTCCTTGTATTTCCTTGCAGTTGATTAGCCAAGAATTAACAGCTCCACTTGGCCTTTGTTCTGACCTAGACTTACATGCCAGATTGTTCATTTTTTTTCCATTCAAAAACTACCTAACAAATCACACGATCGCTTCAGTCTATGCAGATATTTCTCCAAAAAAACAGGTCCAAACAAAGCTCCTTGCATCAATTTGGTAAAATTAAATCATTCCAACCTTTTTCATCAAAGCATAAGTTTTGTTAGTTAGCAAGTTTATCTACTGCTCGTTATTTACCCATGCTGCAAATTTTCAGCTATGTCCTATACAAGCTTTAAGCAAACGATGCTACGCAAAAGAGCATTCCTAGCAAAAGCATATAAACTCCATGGACCTTGGTCCAAACTTCGCACTATAGGATCATTTTCTGTCGAAACTAGCCACTGAGAAGTGAGAAGAGCTCTGCCTTGGCTACAACCATTTGTTCATCATGCCAATGCAGAGCAAACTACTTACCTGGCACAGCACATCCATGGGGCTACCGGCGCCCTCGGGCAGCAGCTTGACCCGGAACTTCTGCACCCCGCCCCTCACGTCCTCCGACGTCTCCGCCTTCGGCACGGCCCTCACCACCTTGGCGCTCGCCGCGCCGCCCCCACCCCCACCACCCCTGTCCTTCCCGGGACCAATCGACCTCCCGTAATCGTCGAACAGCGCCGCGTTCCCGGAGCCCTGCCTCGGCGCGGTGCCCCTGGCGCCGTAGGGCTCCGGCGCATCGCCGCCGCGGTACGCGTACGCGCCGTCGTCGGACCACCCGCCCGCCGCCGCGGCCGAGGGGTAGAGCTGGTCCTGCTGCCCGTACGAGCCGGATCCGTACCCGCCGTAGCTCCCCGCCCGATCCAGCGAGGGGTAGGCCGAGGGGGCGTGGTGCTGCGGGGGGGAAGGCGGCGGAGGGGGCTCGTAGGGGTAGTAAGGCTGCGGCGGCGAGGGCGCCGCGGCGGAGGGGGGCGCGAGCGGGTAGTGGTGTGGGGTGTGGTGGTCGGCGGGCGGCGGGGGGTAGGCGGGGTACGACGAGGCGGGCGCGAAGTCCTGGGCGGCCGGGTAGGGGGAGTACGGCGGCGCCGACGCGGAGTCGTAGGGGTGGTAGGCGGGCGCCGGCGCCGGCGCGGAGGCCGGGGCGGGGTATGGGGGGTAGTACGAGGGGGCGGAGTAGTCCCCGGCGCCGGCGGGATGCATCTCCGGCGGGCGGGCGGGCGGCGGATCGGGGAGGGGGTGGGTGAGGTCGCCGGTGGGTGGGGGAGGGGGGGACGGACAGAGGAAGGAGACGACTGGTGAGAGCGTGGGCGCGTTTGCGATAAGGACCCTGGTGCGTGTGTGTGTGCTGTAAGAAAACTTGACTGCATTTGGGAAACTGCTCATGTTTGGCCTGGAGCGAATATCGGTGTATACTAAGGTGCAAAATGGAAAAGTGCTCTTGTGTGATGAGATGGGCATGGAACTAGATTCCATCAAAGGATTTTTCTGACCAAATGTCATCAAGGGTTCTCTCGGCGGAAGCTTTTTCTCTGCGCTACAATAACAGGCGGGCACATTTTTCGCTTTAGGTTTTTTCTCTTTTTTCTTCGGGCTTTCTTGGGATTTTTCTTTGCTACACATTAATTTTCTTTGTTTTTTCATCGGGTTTTTCTATGGTATTGAGAATCAAAAAGAGAGAAGAAGGCATCTAGCTACTAGCTATGGACCCGTAGGTCTAAGTTAAACTACTCATGCTTCATCGGAAGGGCAATAGGGTTGATGTAGATGCCCTCCGTGATCGAATCCCCCTCCGGCAGGATGCCGGAAAAGGCCCCAAGATGGAATCTCACGGGAACAGAAGGTTGCGGCGGCGGAAAAGTATTTTCGTGGACTCCTCTGAGGGTTTTGGAATATATGTGAATATATAGGACGAAGAGCTAGGCCAGGGAGTCACCGAGGGGCCCACAAGGTAGCCCCCCCTAGGACGCGCCCTCCACCCTTGTCGCCGCCTCGTGGCTCTTCTGGCTTGGACTCCAAGTCCCCTTGGTGTCTTCTGGTCCAAGAAAAATCATCGTGAAGTTTCATTCCGTTTGGTATTCTTTTTCTACGAAACTCAAAAATAAGGAAAAACAAAAACTGGCACTGGGCTCTAGGTGAATAAGTTAGTCCCAAAAATAATATAAAATAGCATATTAATGCATATAAAACATCCAAAACAGACAATATAATAACATGGAACAATAAAAAATTATAGATACATTGGAGACGTATCATTGGGAGGCAACCCAATAGTTATTTTAAGTTTTTTTGCTTTTTATTTCTGTTTTGGTGTGATGACATGATTATTGCTACTGTAATGATTGCGTTTTTATCTTTTAATTAGTGTTCGTGCCAAATAAAGCCTTTGAGATGATTTGGATAATAGTTGACTTGATTCTGTGAAAAACAGAAACTTTTGCGTCCAGTCCAGGAATTTCTATAATTTACTTGAACGTGCTTTCGATCTATTTTTTACACATAATTGATATACAGATTGCCCAAGTTGTCCTAATTTTTAGAATTTTTAGAGTTACAAAAGTATGGTCTTTGTTCAGATCATTACATACTGTTCTGTTTTAGATAGATTCTCTTTTTATTGCATAGTGTGCTTATTTTAATGATGCTATTGTGACGTGATACGTCTCCAACGTATCTATAATTTTTGATTGCTCCATGCTATATTATCTACTGTTTTGGACATTATTGGCCTTTATTATCCACTTTTATATTATTTTTGGGACTAACCTATTAACCGGAGGCCCAGCCCAGAATTGCTGTTTTTTTGCCTATTTTAGGGTTTCGAAGAAAAGGAATATCGAACGGAGTCCAAATGGAATGAAACCTTCGGGAACGTGATTTTCTCGCCGAACAAGATCCAGGAGAGACTTGGACCCTACGTCAAGCAACCAACAGGGAGGCCAAGAGGTAGGGGCGCGCCTACCCCCCCCCCCCAGGCGCGCCCTCCACCGACGTACTTCTTCCTCCTATATATACCTACTTACCCCCAAACGATCAGATACGGAGCCAAAAACCTAATTCCACCGCCGTAACTTCCTGTATCCACGAGATCCCATCTTGGGGCCTGTTCCCGAGCTCCGCCGGAGGGGGCATCGATCACGGAGGGCTTCTACGTCAACACCATAGCCTCTCCGATGAAGTGTGAGTAGTTTACCTCAGACCTTCGGGTCCATAGTTATTAGCTAGATGGCTTCTTCTCTCTTTTTGGATCTCAATACAAAGTTCTCCCCCTCTCTTGTGGAGATCTATTCGATGTAATCTTCTTTTGCGGTGTGTTTGTTGAGACCGATGAATTGTGGGTTTATGATCAAGTTTATCTATGAACAATATTTGAATCTTCTCTGAATTCTTTTATGTATGATTGGTTATCTTTGCAAGTCTCTTCGAATTATCAGTTTGGTTTGGCCTACTAGATTGATCTTTCTTGCAATGGGAGAAGTGCTTAGCTTTGGGTTCAATCTTGCGGTGTCCTTTCCCAGTGACAGTAGGGGCAGCAAGGCACGCATTGTATTGTTGCCATCGAGGATAACAAGATGTTTTTTTATCATATTGCATGAATTTATCCCTCTACATCATGTCATCTTGCTTAAGGCGTTACTCTGTTCTTATGAACTTAATACTCTAGATGCATGCTGGATAGCGGTCGATGTGTGGAGTAATAGTAGTAGATGCAGGCAGGAGTCGGTCTACTTGTCTTGGACGTGATGCCTATATACATGATCATACCTAGATATTCTCATAACTATGCTCAATTCTGTCAATTGCTCAACAGTAATTCGTTCACCCACCATAAAATATCTATGCTCTTGAGAGAAGCCACTAGTGAAACCTATGGCCCCAGGGTCTATCTTCATCATATTAATCTTCCAATACTTAGTTATTTTCATTGCCTTTTATTTTACTTTGCATCTTTATCATAAAAATACCAAAAATATTATCTTATCATATCTATCAGATCTCACTCTCGTAAGTGACCGTCTAGGGATTGACAACCCCTTATCGCGTTGGTTGCGAGGGTTTATTTGTTTTGTGTAGGTGCGAGGGACTAGCGCGTAGCCTCCTACTAGATTGATACCTTGGTTCTCAAAAATTGAGGGAAATACTTACGCTACTTTGCTGCACTACCCTTTCCTCTTCAAGGGAAAACCAACGCAAGTGCTCAAGAGGTAGCAAGAAGGATTTCTGGCACCGTTGCCGGGAAGGTCTACGCAAAAGTCAACATACCAAGTACCCATCACAAACCCTTATCTCCCGCATTACATTATTTGTCATTTGCCTCTCGTTTTCCTCTCCCCCACTTCACCCTTACCGTTTTATTTGCCCTCTCTCTCTATCCTCCCTCTCTTTCTCTATTTGCCTTTTTTGTCTGTTTCTTGTTTGCTTGTGTGTTGGATTGCTTGCTTGTCACGATGGCTCAAGATAATACTAAATTGTGTGACTTTACCAATACCAACAACAATGATTTTATTAGCGCTCCGATTGCTCCTCTTACCGATGTTGAATCTTGTGAAATTAATGCTGCTTTGCTGAATCTTGTCATGAAAGATCCGTTCTCCGGCCTTCCTAGTGAAGATGTCGCTACCCATCTAAATAGCTTCGTTGATTTGTGTGATATGCAAAAGAAGAAAGATATGGATAATGATATTGTTAACTTGAAGCTATTTCCTTTTTCGCTTAGAGATCATGCTAAAGCTTGGTTTTCGTCTTTGCCTAAAAATAGTATTGATTCATGGAATAAGTGCAAAGATGCTTTTATCTCTAAGTATTTTCCTCCCGCTAAGATCATCTCTCTTAGAAACGATATTATGAATTTTAAGCAACTTGATCATGAACATGTTGCACAAGCTTGGGAGAGGATGAAATTAATGACACGTAATTGCCCAACACATGGTTTAAATTTGTGGATGATTATACAAAAATTTTATGCCGGATTGAATTTTGCTTCTAGAAATCTTTTAGATTCGGCAGCGGGAGGCACTTTTATGGAAATCACTTTAGGATAAGCTACTAAACTCCTAGATAATATTATGGTTAATTATTCTCAATGGCACACTAAAAGATATACTAATAAAAAAGTGCATGCAATTGAAGAAATTAATGTTTTGAGTGGAAAGATGGATGAACTTATGAAATTATTTGCTACTAAAAGTGTTTCTTCTGATCCTAATGATATGCCTTTGTCTACTTTGATGTTAAAGAATTTATTACTTCGCAAAAGAATTTCAATGCCTTGATTGAACAAAAATTGCTTAAGATTGATGATTTGGCTAGGAACGTTGATAGGATTTCTCTTGATGTTGATTCTTTAAAACTTAGATCTATTCCACCTAAGCATGATATCAATGAGTCTCTCAAAGCCATGAGAATTTCCATTGATGAATGCAAAGAAAGAACCGCTAGGATGCGTGCTAAGAAAGATTACTTTATAAGAGCGTGTTCTTCTAGTTTCCATGATAATAATGATGAAGATCTAAAAGTTATTTATGTGTCCCCTATTAAATCTTTGTTTTGCAATATGAATCTTGATAATGATGGGACTGAATATGATCCACCTTTACCTAGACGGCGTTCCAAGAATTCGGAGTCTTTAGATCTTGATGCTAAAATTGTTAAAAGTGGGATTGAAGAAGTCAAAACTTTAAATATTGATGAACCCACTATTTTGGATTTCAAGGAATTTAATTATGATAATTGCTCTTTGATAGATTGTATTTCCTTGTTGCAATCCGTGCTAAATTCTCCTCATGCTTATATCCAAAATAAAGCTTTTACTAAACATATTGTTGATGCTTTGATGCAATCTTATGAAAAAAAAAACTTGACTTGGAAGTTTCTATCCCTAGAAAACTTTATGATGAGTGGGAACCAACTATTAAAATTAAAATTAAAGATCATGAATGCTATGCTTTGTTTGATTTGGGTGCTAGTGTTTCCACGATTCCAAAGACTTTGAGTGATTTGTTAGGTTTCCGTGATTTTGATGATTGCTCTCTAAACGTGCACCTTGCGGGTTCCACTATTAAGAAACCTATGGGAAGAATTAATGATGTTCTTATTGTTGCAAATATGAATTATGTGCATGTATATTTTATCGTTCTTGACATAGATTGCAATCCTTCATGTCCTATTATTCTTGGTAGACCTTTCCTTAGAACGATTGGTGCAATTATTGATATGAAGGAAGGAAATATTAGATTCCAATTTCCGTTAAGGAAAGGCATGGAACACTTTCCTAGAAATAAAATTAAATTACCTTATGAATCTATTATGAGAGCCACTTATGGATTGCCTACCAAAGATGGCAATACCTAGATCTATCCTTGCTTTTATGCCTAGCTAGGGGCGTTAAACGATATCGCTTGTTGGGAGGCAACCCAATTTTATTTTTATTCCTTGATTTTTGCTCCTGTTTAGTAATAAATAATTTATCTAGCCTCTGTTTTGGTTGTGTTTTTTGTGCTTAATTAGTGTTTGTGCCAAGTAGAACCGTTGGGAAGACTTGGGGAAAGTCTTGTTAATCTTGCTGTAAAAAACAGAAACTTTAGCGCTCACGAGAACCGCTGCAATTTTTATTTGGAAAGTGCTATTTAGTTAATTATTTTTGCAGATGATTAATAAATAAATTCCTCACGTCCAGAAATTTATTTTATAATTTTTGGGGTTCCAGATCTTGCGCTAGCTACAGATTACTACAGACTGTTCTGTTTTTGACAGATTCTGTTTTTCGTGTGTTGTTTGCTTATTTTGATGAATCTATGGCTAGTAAAATAGTTTATAAACCATAGAGAAGTTGGAATAAAATAGTTTTAACACCAATATAAATAAATAATGAGTTCATTACAGTACCTTGAAGTGGTCTTTTGTTTTCTTTCGCTAACGGAGCTCACGAAATTTTCTACTTTAAGTTTTGTGTTGTGAAGTTTTCAAGTTTTGGGTAAAGATTTGATGGATTATGGAACAAGGAGTGGCAAGAGCCTAAGCTTGGGGATTCCCATGGCACCCCCAAGATAATATAAGGACACCTAAAAGACAAAGCTTGGGGATGCCCCGGAAGGCATCCCCTCTTTCGTCTACTTCTATCGGTAACTTTACTTGGAGCTATATTTTTATTCCCCACATGATATGTGTTTTGCTTGGAGCGTCTTGTATTATTTTAGTCTTTGCTTTTTAGTTTACCACAATCATCTTTGTTGTACACACCTTTTGATAGAGACACGCATGATTCAAAAATTATTAGAATACTCTATGTGCTTCACTTATATCTTTTGAGTTATATAGTTTTGCTCTAGTACTTCACCTATATCTTTTAGAGCACAGTGGTGGATTTGTTTTATAGAAACTATTGATCTCTCATGCTTCACTTAGATTATTTTGAGAGTCTTAAATAGCATGGTAATTTGCTTAAATAATCCTAATATGCTAGGTATTCAAGATTAATAAAATTTTCTTATGAGTGTGTTGAATACTATGAGAAGTTTGAAACTTGATAATTGTTTTGAGATATGGAGATGGTGATATTAGAGTCATGCTAGTTGAGTAGTTGTGAATTTGAGAAATGCTTGTGTTGAAGTTTGTGATTCCCGTAGCATGCACGTATGGTGAACCGTTATGTTAAGAAGTCGGAGCATGATGTATTTATTGATTGTCCTCCTTATGAGTGACGGTCGGGGACGAGCGATGATCTTTTCCTACCAATCTATCCCCCTATGAGCATGCGCGTAATACTTTGCTTTGATAACTTGTAGATTTTTGCAATAAGTATGTGAGTTCTTTATGACTAATGTTGAGTCCATGGATTATACGCACTCTCACCCTTCCATCATTGCTAGCCTCTCTAATACCGCGGACCTTTCGTCGGTATCATACACCCACCATATACCTTCCTCAAAACAGCCACCATACCTACCTATCATGGCATTTCCATAGCCATTTCGAGATATATTGCCATGCAACTTTCCACTGTTCCGTTTATCATGACACGCTCCACCATTGTCATATTGCTTTGCATGATCATGTAGTTGACATATTAGTAGTGGCAAAGCCACCGTTCATAATTCTTTCATATAAGTCACTCATGCATCATTGCTATCGCGGTACACTGCCAGAGGCATTCATATAGAGTCATACTTTGTTCTAGTATCGAGTTGTAATCTTTGAGTTGTAAATAAATAGAAGTGTGATGATCATCATTAATAGAGCATTGTCCCAAAAAAAAGGAAGGCCAAAAAAGAGGGGACAATGCTAATATCCTTTTACCACACTTGTGCTTCAAAGTAGCACCATGATCTTCATGATAGAGAGTCTCTTGTTTTGTCACTTTCATATACTAGTGGGAATCTTTCATTATAGAACTTGGCTTGTATATTCCAATGATGGGCTTCCTCAAAATGCCCTAGGTATTTGTGAGCAAGCGAGTTGGATGCACACCCACTTAGTTCATTTTGTTGAGCTTTCATACATTTACCGTTGCATGGCAATCCCTACTCACTCACATTGATATCTATTGATGGGCATCTCCATAGCCCATTGATACTCCTAGTTGATGTGAGACTATCTTCTCCCTTTTTGTCTTCTCCACAACCACCATTCTATTCCACCTATAGTGCTATGTCCATGACTCACGCTCATGTATTGCATGAAGATTGAAAAAGTTTGAGAACATTAGAAGTATGAAACAATAGCTTGGCTTGTCATCGGGGTTGTGCATGATTTGAATACTTTATGTGGTGAAGATGGAGCATAGCAAGACTATATGATTTTGTAGGGATAACTTTCTTTGGCCATGTTATTTTGAGAAGACATAATTGCTTCGTTAGTATGCTTGAAGTATTATTTCTATGTCAATATTAAACTTTTATCTTGAATCTTTAGGATCTGAATATTCATGCCACAATTAAGAATAATAACATTGAAATTATGCCTAGTAGCATTCCACATCAAAAATTCTGTTTTTATCATTTACCTACTCGAGGACGAGCAGGAATTAAGCTTGGGGATGCTTGATACGTCTCCAACATATCTATAATTTTTGATTGCTCCATGCTATATTATCTACTGTTTTGGACATTATTGGGATTTATTATCCACTTTTATATTATTTTTGGGGCTAACCTATTAACCGGAGGCCCAACCCAGAATTGCTGTTTTTTTGCCTACTTTAGGGTTTCGAAGAAAAGGAATATCAAATGGAGTCCAAACAGAATGAAACCTTCGGGAACGTGATTTTCTCGCCGAACAAGATCCAGGAGACTTGGACCCTACGTCAAGCAACCAACAGGGAGGCCAAGAGGTAGGGGCGCATCTACCCCCCCCCCGCCAGGCGCGCCCTCCACCCTCGTGGGCCTCCTGTTGCTCCACCGACGCACTCCTTCCTCCTATATATACCTACTTACCCCCAAACTATCAGATACGGAGCCAAAAACCTAATTCCACCGCCGTAACTTCTTGTATCCACGAGATCCCATCTTGGGGCCTGTTCCCGAGCTCCGCCGGAGGGGGCATCGATCATAGAGGGCTTCTACATTAACACCATAGACTCTCCGATGAAGTGTGAGTAGTTTACCTCAGACCTTCGGGTCCATAGTTATTAGCTAGATGGCTTCTTCTCTCATTTTGGATCTCAATACAAAGTTCTCCCCCTCTCTTGTGGAGATCTATTCGATGTAATCTTCTTTTGCGGTGTGTTTGTTGAGACCGATGAATTGTGGGTTTATGATCAAGTTTATCTATGAACAATATTTGAATCTTCTCTGAATTCTTTTATGTATGATTGGTTATCTTTGCAAGTCTCTTCGAATTATTGATACGTCTCCGTCGTATCTACTTTTCCAAACACTTTTTCCCTTGTTTTGGACTCTAACTTGTATGATTTGAATGGAACTAACCCGGACTGACGTTGTTTTCAGCAGAATTGCCATGATGTTGTTTTATGTGCAAAAAACAGAAGTTCTCGAAATGACCTGAAACTCCACGGAATATCTTACAATAAATAATAAAAAATCCCCGCCAAAGATGAAGACCAGGGGGCCCACACCCTGTCCACGAGGGTGGGGGCCGCCCCCCTAGAGCGCGCCCCCTGCCTCGTGGGCCCCCTAGAGACCTCCCGACTCCAACTCCAACTCTATATATCTGCTTTCGGGGAGAAAAAAATAGGAGAGAAGGATTCATTGCATTTTACGATACGGAGCCGCTGCCAAGCCCTAAAACCTCTCGGGAGGGCTGATCTGGAGTCCGTTCGGAGCTCCGGAGAGGGGGATTCGTCGCAGTCGTCGTCATCAACCATCCTCCATCACCAATTTCATGATGCTCACCGCCGTGCGTGAGTAACTCCATCGTAGGCTTGCTGGACGGTGATGGTTTGGATGAGATTTACCATGTAATCGAGTTAGTTTTGTTAGGGTTTGATCCCTAGTATCCACTATGTTCTAAGATTGATGTTGCTATGACTTTGCTATGCTTAATGCTTGTCACTAGGGCCCGAGTGCCATGATTTCAGATCTGAACATATTATGTTTTCATCAATATATGAGAGTTCTTGATCCTATCTTGCAAGTCTATAGTCACCTATTATGTGTTATGATCCGTTAACCCCGAAGTGACAATAATCGGGATACTTACCGGTGATGACCGTAGTTTGAGGAGTTCATGTATTCACTATGTGCTAATGCTTTGTTCTGGTTCTCTATTAAAAGGAGGCCTTAATATCCCTTAGTTTCCATTAGGACCCCGCTGCCACGGGAGGGTAGGACAAAAGATAGCATGCAAGTTCTTTTCCATAAGCAAGTATGACTATATTCGGAATACATGCCTACATTACATTGATGAATTGGAGCTAGTTCTGTGTCACCCTATGTTATGACTGTTACATGATGAACCACATCCGGCATAATTATCCATCACTAATCCGATACCTACGAGCTTCCATATACTGGTTTACGTTTATTTACTTTCATGTTGCTATTGTTACAATCACTACATAATACCAAAAATATTACTTTGCCTTCATTACTCTTTTGTTACCGTTACCACCACTATCATATTACTTTGCTACTAAACACTTTGTTGCAGATACTAAGTTTCTAGGTGTGGTTGAATTGACAACTCAGCTGCTAATACTTGGGAATATTCTTTGGCTCCCCTTGTGTCGAATCAATAAATTTGGGTTGAATACTCTACCCTCGAAAGCTGTTGCGATCCCCTACACTTGTGGGTTATCAATTATCAGTTTGGTTTGGCCTACTAGATTGATCTTTCTTGCAATGGGAGAAGTGCTTAGCTTTGGGTTCAATCTTGCGGTGTCCTTTCCCAGTGACAGTAGGTGCAGCAAGGCACGTATTGTATTGTTGCCATCGAGGATAACAAGATGGCGTTTTTATCATATTGCATGAATTTATCCCTCTACATCATGTCATCCTGCTTAAGGCGTTACTCTGTTCTTATGAACTTAATACTCTAGATGCATGCTAGATAGCGGTCGATTTGTGGAGTAATAGTAGTAGATGCAGGCAGGAGTCGGTCTACTTGTCTTGGACGTGATGCCTATATACATGATCATACCTAGATATTCTCATAACTATGCTCAATTCTGTCAATTGCTCAACAGTAATTCGTTCACCCACCGTAAAATATCTATGCTCTTGAGAGAAGCCACTACTGAAACCTATGGCCCCCGGGTCTATCTTCATCATATTAATCTTCCAATACTTAGTTATTTTCATTACCTTTTATTTTACTTTGCATCTTTATCATAAAAATACCAAAAATATTATCTTATCATATCTATCATATCTCACTCTCGTAAGTGACCGTGTAGGGATTGACAACCCCTTATCGCGTTGGTTGCGAGGATTTATTTGTTTTGTGTAGGTGCGAGGGACTGGCGCGTAGCCTCGTACTGGATTGATACCTTGGTTCTCAAAAACTAAGGGAAATACTTACGCTACTTTGCTGCACCACCCTTTCCTCTTGAAGGGAAAATCAACGCAAGTGCTCAAGAGGTAGCATGACAGCCCCGATTCAATCGTACACTAATCATACACACAAACGTGTACGATCAAGATCAGGGACTCATGGGAAGATATCACAACACAACTCTATAAATAAAATAAGTCATACAAGTATCATATTACAAGCCAGGGGCCTCGAGGGCTCGAATATAAGAGCTCGATCATAGACGAGTCAGCGGAAGCAACAATATCTGAGTACAGACATAAATTAAACAAGTTTTGCCTTAAGAAGGCTAGCACAAACTGGGATACAGATCGAAAGAGGCGCAGGCCTCCTGCCTGGGATCCTCCTAAACTACTCCTGGTCGTCGTCAGCGGGCTGCACGTAGTAGTAGGCGCCTCCAGTGTAGTAGTAGTCGTCATCGACAGTGGCGTCTGGCTCCTGGACTCCATGGTCGCAGCAATCGGGTATAGAAAGAGGGAAAAGGGGGATCAAAGCAACCGTGAGTACTCATCCAAAGTACTCGCAAGCAAGGAGCTACACTACATATGTATGCATTGGTATCAAATGAAAAAGAGGTAACATATGTGGACTGAACTGCAGAATGCCGGAACAAGAGGGGGATAGCTAATCCTATCGAAGACTACGCTTCTGGTAACCTCCATCTTGCAGCAGAAGGAGAGAGTAGAGGGTAAGTTCACCAAGTAACATCGCATAGCATAATACTAACCGATGATCCTCCCCTCGTCACCCTATGAGAGAGCGATCACCAGTTGTATCTGGCACTTGGAAGGGTGTGTTTTATTAAGTTTCCGATTCTAGTTGTCATAAGGTCAAGGTACAACTCCAAGTTGTCTTGTTACCGAAGATCGTGGCTATTCGAATAGATTAACTTCCCTGCAGGGGTGCACCACATTTCCCAACACGCTCGATCCCCTTTGTCCGGACACACTTGTCTCGGTCATGCCCGACCTCGGAAGATCAACACGTCGCAGCCCTACCTAGGCATAACAGAGATTTCAGCACGTCGGTCTAAATCCTATGGCCCAGGGGTCTGGGCCCATCCCCCATTGCACACCTGCACGTTGCGTGGGCGGCCGAAGAGCAGACCTAGCAACCTCCATTACAAAGGAAGTTGCGTTACGCGGTCCAACCCGGCGCGCGCCGCTCAGTCGCTGACGTCACGAAGGCTTCGGCTAATACCACGACATCGAGTGCCCATAACTGTTCCCGCGTAGTTGGTTAGTGCGTATAGGCCAGTAGCCAGACTCAGATCAAATACCCAGATCTCGTTAAGCGTGTTATTTTGAAGTAACCGCGAATGTCGACCAGGGCCAGGCCCACCTCTCTCATGGGTGGTCTGAACCAACCCTATCGCTCTGCCACATAGATCCACCCAGAGGGCCGTTAGGACAAAGGTCCTTTCAGCCCCCAATCTGTGAATCACTTGCGGGTACTCTACGAGCCGACCCGACTTTAGTCACCACATGTATCATATATCATTTATATAAGTATATACCCGTGATCACCTCCCTAGTGATCACGGCCCGATAGTATAGCATGGCAGACGGACAAGAATGTAGGGCCACTGATGATAATCTAGCATCCTATACTAAGCATTTAGGATTGCTGGTAAGGTATCAACAACTATAGCAACAATGACAGGCTATGCGACAGGATAGGATTAACGGAATGCAGTAACATGCTACACTACTCTAATGCAAGCAGTATAGAGAAGAGTAGGCGATATCTGGTGATCAAGGGGGGGGGGCTTGCCTGGTTGCTCTGGCAAGAGAGAGGGGTCGTCAACACCGTAGTCATACTGGGTAGCAGCAGCGTCGGTCTTGGTGTCTAGTAAGAGAAGAGGGGGAAGAAACAATAAATATTAAGCAAACAGATGCATAGCGATGCATGACATGACAAGTATCAGTGCTAGGGGTGCCCTAATGCGGTATGAGGTGGTACCGGTGAAGGGGGAAAAACATCCGGAAAAATATCCCCGGTGTTTCGCGTTAGCGGACAAATGAATCAGAGGGGGAAAGTTGTGTGTTCGCTATGCTAGGGATGCGTGGCAGACGAACGGGCTGCGTATCCGGATTCGTCTCATCGTTTTGAGCAACTTTCATGTACAAAGTTTTTCCATCCGAGCTACGGTTTATTTTATATTGATTTTAAAAGATTTAAATCAATTTTAGCATTTATTTAATTAATTTAATTTAACATTATCCAGAACAGTGCATGCTGACGTCAGCGGTTGACCGTTGACCTGGTCAACCTGATAGGTGGGTCCCACCTGTCAGCGACTGTTTGACTAATTAACAGTAGTTAATTAGGTTAACTAGTTGTTAGGTTAATTAAACTTAATTATTTAATTTAAACAGAATTAATTAAGTTAATTAATTAATTAATATTTTATTTATTTATTTACTTATTTACATATTATTATTATTTTAATTCTTTTTTCATTTTCGTTCTCAGGGGGGTGGGCCCCGTTCGTCATAGGCCCAGGGGGCTAGCGGACGCTGGGCGTCGGGCGCCCGCGCACCCGCACGGAGGCGACGTAGGGCACCGGGTCACGGGCGAGGGGCGGGCGCCGCCCAACGCCGCGGGGCGACGGCGGCCACGAAACCGGCAGGAGGTCGGAGCGGCGCGAAGGCAGAGGGAGCCGCGCGGCCCAAGGCGGCGGCGGGGGCGCGTGCGCAGCCGCGGATGCGGTGAGTGTGCCAAGGGGGAGAAGGGGCGGCCGTGCAGCGGGGCAGCGGGCGACGCGGTGCGTGCGCGCGCGATGAAGCACGCCGGCAGGGAGGGCGGCCGGAGTAGGGCACGTGCGGGGCGCGGCTTCGCCTGGCCAGGCGCGCGGACGGCGAGGCAAAGTAGAAGCAGCAGCAGAGCGGCAGGGAAGGGGGCAGGGCGTGACGAAGCGAGGCGCGGGCCGCGACGAGGGAGGAAGGCGGGGGCGTGTGAGGCCATGGCGGTGCAGCGCGGGGTCGGCGATGGCCGACTGCGGCCACAGCGGGCGCGCTCGCAGACGAGGCAGGGTGAGGCCAGCACGGGCCGGCCGGAGCCACGAGCGGCAGCGGGCGCGGCCCCACGTGGGCGGGCGCGCGGTAGGACGACAGCAGGGGGGCACGAGGCGCGAGCGCTCGCGCGCGATAGAGGCCGACAGGAGCAGTAGCAGCAGATGCAGGGGAGCGAGCGGCCTGGGCGTTGCCGGGGCGAGGCGGGCATCGTGCGGGCAGGGCGGGAAGGTCAGGTGCGCGAGAAGGAGAGGCCGGGGCTCACGTCGGGTGTGGGTCCGGGGCAACGGTGCTCGAGGTGGGTGTCGGGGACGCGGTCGACGGCGAAGAGGAAGGCGAGGCGAGGGAGGCCCGGCGAGGCGGCATGGACTCCAGGTGGCGGCGTCGGCTCCCCTCCTCCACCCCGATCCAATCGGGGGAAGAGGGGGGATATTTTGCGGGGGAGTGGGGTGTGTCGGTGTGTACTGGGGGAAGTGGGGGGGGGGGTATGGGGTGCGGGTGGGCCGGCCAGGTGGGTTGGCCCAATGGCCAACTGGGCCAGAGCCAGGGGGCAGGGTTTGTTTTTCTTTCTATTTTTGTTAGTTTTGTTTTTCTATTTTTTGTATTTTCTTTTCTTTATTTAGTTTCTTTATTGTTTTAGTTCATTTTAAATATTTAGGTCTTTTATAAAAGCATGGATCCCACACCATAAATTCCTAATCATTTATTTGCACACACCAAACATTTTTGTTTTAAATTTTGAAAACTTTTATTAATTAACTTTATTTTAAATTTGAATTTGAATTGGTTTTGAACTAACTCGAGATTAATTACAATGACAGAGGTGACATGGCATCTTTAACGTGGGATTACTGTAGCATGATTATCCAGGCGTTACAAAACTCCTCCACTACAGGAAATTTCGGGATTTAGGAGGTAGAAGGAAACAGTGTGGGGTATTCATCACGCAGGCGGTCCTCGCATTCCCAAGTGGCTTCGTCTTCCGAGTGATGCGACCACTGGACCTTGAGGAATTTGATCGCTTTCTGACGTGTGCGGCGTTCAGCTTGGTCGAGAATGCAGACCAGATGCTCTTTATAGGAGAGGTCCTATTGCAATTCGAGCACTTCATGATCCACTGCTCGGATTGGGTCCTTGAAGCAACGGCGGAGCTATGACACGTGGAACACATCGTGAACCTGAGAAAGGTTCGGCGGAAGCTCCAGTTGATATGCCACTTTTCCACGCCTTTTGAGAATAGTGAAGGGACCGATATAGCGAGGAGCTAGCTTGCCCTTGATCTCGAAGCGGTGAGCACCCTTCATTGGTGTAACTCGAAGATAAGCCTTTTCGCCAGGTTGATAGACCATGTCTTTGTGATGACGGTCATACTGACTTTTCTGACGTGACTAGGCAGTCTTGAGATTCTCGTGAATAATGCGGACGTGTTCTTCGGCCTGTTGGATAATATCCGGACCGAAGAGTGGACGTTCCCTAGTTTCAGCCCAGCTCAGAGGGGTTCGACACTTTCGTCCATATAATACTTCGAAGGGGGACATCTTCAGACTAGCTTGATAGCTATTATTATAAGAGAACTCGGCATATGGAAGAGATTCCTCCCATTTCTTGCCGAAGGAAATTACACAAGCTCGAAGCATGTCTTCGAGAACTTGGTTGACACGTTCAACCTGTCCTTGCGATCGAGGATGAAATGCAGTACTGAACAACACATGAGTTCCCATAGCTTCTTGGAAACTTGCCCAGAATCTTGAAGTGAATAAGCTGCCACGGTCCGAACTGATAACCAGTGGAATACCGTGAAGTGAAACAATTATGGACATGTAGAGAGTTGCAAGCTGACTAGCAGTGATTGTTTCTTTGACCGCCAGAAAATGTGCAACTTTAGAAAGCCGGTCAATGACGACAAGAATAACATCATTACCTTTCTGCGATTTGGGAAATCCAGTGACGAAATACATTTCAATATGGTCCCATTTCCATTCAGGAATAGAGATAGGTTGCAGAGTTCCAGCAGGCCTTTGATATTCAGCTTTGATACGACGGCAAACGTCACACTCAGCAACATAACGAGCAATGTCTTGCTTCATATTAGACCACCAGAATCTCTGACGGATGTCTTCGTACATCTTTGTACTACCAGGATGGATAGATAGAGGCGTATCATGGGCTTCTTTCATAACCTCCTGTGTCATATCATGGTTTTCCTTTGAACAAGGCACCACTAGGCGTCCCTTGAAGTACAAGATGCCATCATCAGCAATAGTGAAGAACAAGGGCCTTCGTTCAGCGAGGTAGCGCTTAATCTTGTGGACTTGAGAGTCATAATTCTGTAGTGTTTTGATGCTGTCCACGAGATCAGGTTTAGCAACCAGGGTATTGAGAGAACCCTGGGAAACAACGTGGAGGTTCATCTTGCGGCACTCGGGGGGAGGGGGAGTGAGTGCACCCAGAGGAACTATATGGAGGTTCAGCTTTCTAAATTCTTCAACAAGCGAGGGCTGAACCTTGTGAACCCAGAGGTGGTTGCAGTAAGACTTGCGGCTCAAGGCATCAGCCATTACACTAGCCTTGCCTGGGGTATAGGATATACCCACGTCAAAGTCTGCAATAGTCTCCATCCATCTCTGCTGTCGGAGGTTCAGGTCTGGTTGAGTAAACAGATACTTCAGACTTTGGTGGTCGGTGAAGATCTCGCAACGATTACCGAGAAGGTAATGTCGCCACTGCTTCAGTGCATGAACAACAGCAGCAAGCTCGAGGTCGTGGACTGGGTAGTTTTTTCATGAGGGCGCAGTTGACAAGAGGCATAAGCTATCACTCTGTGCTCTTGCATTAGGACACAGCCTAATCCTTGACGGGAAGCGTTGCAGTAAATGACGAAGTCCTTCTTAGTATCAGGTGGAGCAAGCACTGGGGCAGAAGTCAACTTGTCTTTGAGCGCCTGGAAACTTTCCTAACACTTGTCTGTCCATTGGAACTTGACACCCTTATGCAACAGATTAGTCAGAGGCCTGACAATCTTGGAGAAGTTCTCGACGAATCAACGGCAATAGCTGGCGAGATCGAGAAAACTTTGGACTTGCTTGACATTCTTCGGAGGAGTCCAATTGAGAATAGCCTGAACTCGTTCAGGGTTGACGGCAATACCATCCTTGGAGATGACATGCCCAAGATAGGTTACTTTGGGGAGCCAAGAACTCACACTTGGAATATTTAGCATAGAGTTGATGCTCTCGAAGCTTTTCCATCACAAGACGAAGATGTTCAGCATGTTCTTCTTTGTTCTTGGAAAATACGAGGATATCATCCAGATAAACCATGACGAATTTGTCGAGGTAATCCATGAATATATAGTTCATCAGGCGAGAGAAGGTGGCGGGAGCATTCGTTAAGCCGAATGACATGACGGTGTACTCGTATGATCCATACCGAGTCACGAAGGCGGTCTTTGGGATATCCTCTTCACGAACACGGATCTGTTGGTAACCCAACCTCAAGTCGAGTTTGGAGAACACTGTTGAACTAGCCAATTGATCATAAAGATCATTGATCCGAGGGAGGGAATATTTGTTCTGAATAGTGGCTTGGCTAATAGGACGATAATATTGGACTAATTGGTTCGTCCCATCCTTCTTCTTAACAAAGAGAGAAGGTGCTCCCCAAGGATAGCAACTAGGGCGAATGAAACCTTTGCTAAGAGATTTGTCGATTTCCTCCTTAAGCTCAATGAGTTCATGCGGCGACATCTTGTAGGGTCGTTTGGCTATAGGAGTGGTGCCTGGTTTCAAGTCGATGATGAATTTGATAGCTCTAGCAGGGGGAATCCTTGGAAGTTCTTCCGGAAAGATGTCTTGGAATTCACGAACGATGGGAATGTTTTCAATGCCCTCGAGTGGTGTAGCGTTTAACGCATTCAAGGCATAAAGCTGTGCCTCGGCGTTCTGAACTAGATGAGCTTGGTAGGTAATTATTTCATCAGAAGGGTGTAGTAGATGGACGGTCTTAGTGGCGCAAACTATAGAAGCAGTATGCGCTTTCAACCAATCCATTCCCAAAATGAGATCAATGCTACAGGACTTCAGTACGATGAGAGAGACAAGGAATTCCAGTCCTTCCATTTCAACGGGGACGTCGTTGCAAATCATGGAGGTCCGACATTGGCCCGCGAGAGTGTGTACTAATAGCGAAGTGTTCATGTCCTCACATTTAATGTCGTGCAAGCTTGCAAAATCTTCTGACATGAATGAATGCGATACACCTGTATCAAATAAAACAGATGCTGGTACTGAATTTACGAGGAGTGTACCCATCACGGTAGCAGGCTGGTCTAGAACTTCATTGAGATCAACGTGGTTGGCATGAACACGACCATAAGACCTGGCATTGTTGTTGCGAGGCTGGTTGCTTCCACGGCCAGCTGCAGGAAGGGCCAGTTGATTCTGGTTCTGAAGGCAGTTCCTGGCGAGGTGACCTGGTTGGCCACACTTGTAGCACAGTCCATTATTGGGAGTGGGAGCAGGAGCTCGGGGTGGTGGAGCTGGAAGTCTCAGCTACCTAGTTGGTGGGGGAGGCAGACGTAGTGCAGCATAGGACTGTCTTGGAGCAGGTGTAGTTGGCTGGTACATGCTGTTGGGAATCCATATCCTACGCTTCTGCGAGGACGGGCCCGAAGATGAGCCCGTGTCACGGTTGCGCCTGTGAGAGCTCTGGTGTTCCTGCAGACCAGTTTCGACATTGATGGCCTTGTTCGCCAAGGTGGCGAAATCAGCAAAGTCATGCACTAGAAGTGCGAGCTTGATGTCAGCTTGAAGGCCATCACGGAACTTCTCCTGTCTGCATGCATCAGTTGCAATGTCTTCTTCAGCATAGCGGGATAAATCCAAATACTCCCGCTGATAAGCTTCCACAGTTTTGTTGCCTTGGGTGAGATTGTGGAACTCGCGCTTCTTCCGGTCCATGACTCCCTGAGGAATGAAGCGGGCACGGAAAGCAGCTTGGAAGTCTGGCCAGGTAATGATTGTTCCAACTGGTAGAGTACGCATGTGGCTGTCCCACCATTGAGCAGCGGGTCCTTTCAGGAAGAAGGAAGCAAAGGTGACATAGCTGGTAGGGGCTACATCAGCTGACTCCATCTCATAGGTGATGTCACGGAGCCAGTCATCATCATCCAGAGGCTGAGTTGAGCTGCGATACACAGTTGGGTTGAGGCGCATGAAATCCTGCAGAGTCACTTGGGCTGGCTGCTGGTTCATATTGGGGTGAGGAAACTGAGCAATCATATTTTCCATGAACTGGCGGTTCAGTTCGAACCGTTGGATCATACCAGCCATGTACTCAGGCGGTGGTGGGGCATGGCCACCACGACCACGACCACCTGGTCTAACCATCCTGCTAATATATAACAGGGGTAGTTCATCATTGAGAAATTGCAAGGACAAGAATCATTCATGATGAAACATCCATAATAAAAGGAACACGATAGATGCTACATAGTAGTTGGCATATCTTACAAAAGAGATCATGCATGGAGTTCGGTACACAGAGTTCAGTACACAAACTAAGAACATCATAGGCCGCACGCAGGCTCACGGTGAATGCATCTAACACTAACAAGCAAGCCTACATCAGTCCCAGGAGGAACTGTGGAGGTAGGTGTAGCCTGACAGCTGGTAGTGACGCAAAGGGAAGTCCTCCACGTGAGTAGCCTAGGGTCCGCAGATACTCTGGTGCGGAACCCGACGCGCATGTGACAGAAGAGGACCAAGTGCAGGAGATTAGCCTCTCACATCTGGCCAGCCGACGCCCTGGGGCATCACGGTCCTGGCAGGGTAGATCACAGAACACGACAGATCACCAGATCGGACAGAGGGGTGCAACAGCATCAGAGCACGGTACAAGTGCTGACGGGTGGTGTACAACTCGTGGCGAAGAGCTCGGTTAGCTCCATCCAGCCCATCAGCATGCAGAACTAGGTTCTGATGGTAGAAGGACTCTCGGGTGATAGTGGAGTAGGCAGCAGTGTAATACCTCTCCACACCAACATCAGATGCGATAGCAATGTATCTGAAAGGGGAGGTGTCCAACTCCCGATAATCTCCACGAAGACGTGTCAGAGCAGCATAAGCAGCATCATGGACCGCCATGTCGATAGTCACTCCAACACCATGAGCAGTGTGCAACACGGTAGTGGAGTCATACTCCCGAGAGTAGAGGTGGACGATGGCACGGTGCTGCTCCTGGTTGAAGTCCTGGTACTCCTCGTAGATGGTGTACTCAGGGTGCTAGCGATAACCTAGATAGGTCATCATCTCAACCAACACAACATGTGATCCTGAGGCACCAATGGCCGTCGTGTGGCGCACGACCTGTCTCGTGGGTTCCATCTGAAAACAAAGATGTTTTCAAAGGAGTCAATGACAATGTGGACAATGTTCAAATACTACTCTAAAGAATAACTAGGGCTTATCCAACTTTGGGGTGAACGTGGTCATGGGATCCTAATGTTAGAGTTAGTAAAATCGTTTAACCCGAGTAGAAGAGAGTTCAGAGTCCCAGAGTAAGGATCGAGGAGTAAAAGATCCTAATACCACCCAAATGGCGACGTGGGCCCGTAAGGCACACAACCATGTTAGTAAAAGTTTTGTAATGTCTAGACTCGACTTCAGCCAAGGAGTGTGGAAGGGAGATTCCTGCATGCAGTCGGCTCTGATACCAACTTGTGACGCCCCCGATTTAATCATACACTAATCATACACACAAACATGTACGATTAAGATCAGGGACTCACGGGAAGATATCACAACACAACTCTACAAATAAAATAAGTCATACAAGCATCATATTACAAGCAGGGGCCTCGAGGGCTCGAATACAAGAGCTCGATCATAGACGAGTCAGCGGAAGCAACAATGTCTGAGTACAGACATAAATTAAACAAGTTTTGCCTTAAGAAGGCTAGCACAAACTAGGATACAGATCGAAAGAGGCGCATGCCTCCTGCTTGGGATCCTCCTAAACTACTCCTGGTCGTCGTCAGCGGGCTACACATAGTAGTAGGCACCTCCAGTGTAGTAGTAGTTGTCATCGACAGTGGCGTCTGGCTCCTGGACTCCAACGTCTGGTCGCAGCAATCGGGTATAGAAAGAGGGAAAAGGGGGATCAAAGCAACCGTGAGTACTCATCCAAAGTACTCACAAGCAAGGAGCTACACAACATATGTATGCATTAGTATCAAATGAAAAAGGGGTAACATATGTGGACTGAACTGCAGAATGCCGGAATAAGAGGGGGGTAGCTAATCCTATCGAAGACTACGCTTCTGGTAACCTCCATCTTGCAGCAGAAGGGGAGAGTAGATGGTAAGTTCACCAAGTAACATCGCATAGCATAATCCTAACCGATGATCCCCTCGTCGTCCTGTGAGAGAGCGATCACTGATTGTATCTGGCACTTGGAAGGGTGTGTTTTATTAAGTTTCTGGTTCTAGTTGTCATAAGGTCAAGGTACTACTCCAAGTCGTCCTGTTACCGAAGATCACGGCTATTCGAATAGATTAACTTCCCAGCAGGGGTGCACCACATTTCCCAACACGCTCGATCCCCTTTGTCCGGACACACTTGTCTGGGTCATGCCCGGCCTTGGAAGATCAACACGTCACAGCCCTACCTAGGCACAACAGAGAGGTCATCACGCCGGTCTAAATCTATGGCGCAGGGGTCTGGGCCCATCGCCCATTGCACACCTGCACGTTGCGTGGGCGGCCGAAGAGCAGACCTAGCAACCTCCATTACAAAGGAAGTTGCGTTACGCGGTCCAACCCGGCACGCGCCGCTCAGTCGCTGACGTCACGAAGGCTTCGGCTAATACCACGACATCGAGTGCCCATAACTGTTCCCGCGTAGTTGGTTAGTGCGTATAGGCCAGTAGCTAGACTCAAATCAAATACCCAGATCTCGTTAAGCATGTTATTTTGAAGTAACCGCGAATGTCGACCAGGGCCAGGCCCACCTCTCTCATGGGTGGTCTGAACCAACCCTATCGCTCCGCCACATAGATCCACCCAGAGGGCCGTCGGGACAAAGGTCCTTTCAGCCCCCAATCTGTGAATCACTCCCGGGTACTCTACGAGCCGACCCAACTTTAGTCACCACATGTATCATATATCATTTATATAAGTATATACCTGATAACCCACAAGTATAGGGGATCACAACAGCTTTTCGAGGGTAGAGTATTCAACCCAAATTTATTGATTCGACACAAGGGGAGCCAAAGAATATTCTCAAGTATTAGTAGCTGAGTTGTCAATTCAACCACACCTGGAAACTTAGTATCTGCAGCAAAGTGTTTAATAGCACAGTAATATGATAGTGGTGGTAGCGGCAACAAAAGTAAAGACAACAAAAGTAATGTTTTTGGTATTTTGTAGTGATTGTAACAGTAGCAGCGGGAAAGTAAATAAGCAAGAACCAGTATATGGAAAACTCGTAGGCACCGGATCAGTGATGGATAATTATGCCAGATGCGGTTCATCATGTAACAGTCATAACATAGGGTGACACAGAACTAGCTCCAATTCATCAATATAATGTAGGCATGTATTCCGTATATAGTCATACGTGCTTATGGAAAAGAACTTGCATGACATCTTTTGTCCTACCCTCCCGTGGCAGCGGGGTCCTATTGGAAACAAAGGGATATTAAGGCCTCCTTTTAATAGAGAACCGGAACAAAGCATTAGCACATAGTGAATACATGAACTCCTCAAACTATGGTCATCACCGGGAGTGGTCCCGATTATTGTCACTTCGGGGTTGCCGGATCATAACACATAGTAGGTGACTATAGACTTGCAAGATAGGATCAAGAACTCACATATATTCATGAAAACATAATAGGTTCAGATCTGAAATCATGGCACTCGGGCCCTAGTGACAAGCATTAAGCATAGCAAAGTCATAACAACATCAATCTCAGAACATAATGGAAACTAGGGATCAAACCCTAACAAAACTAACTCGATTACATGATAAATCTCATCCAACCCATCACCGTCCAGCAAGCCTACGATGGAATTACTCACGCACAGCTGTGAGCATCATGAAATTGGTGATGGAGGATGGTTGATGATGACGACAGCGACGAATCCCCCTCTCCGGAGCCCCGAACTGACTCCAGATCAGCCCTCCCGAGAGGTTTTAGGGCTTGGCGGTGGCTCCATATCATAAAACGCGATGATTTCTTCTCCCTGATTTTTTTCTCTCCGAAAGCAAATATATAGAGTTGGAGTTGGCGTCGGAGGGCATCCAGGGGGCCCACGAGGTAGGGGGCGCGCCCTAGGGGGGGGGGGGGCGCCCCCACCCTCGTGAACAAGGTGTGGGCCCCTGGTCTTCATCTTTGGCGAGGAGTTTTTATTATTTTTTCTAAGATGTTCCGTGGAGTTTCAGGTCATTCCGAGAATATTTGTTTTCTGCACATAAAACAACACCATGGCAATTCTGCTGAAAACAACGTCAGTCCGGGTTAGTTCCATTCAAATCATACAAGTTAGAGTCCAAAACAAGGGCAAAAGTGTTTGGAAAAGTAGATACGACGGAGACGTATCAACTCCCCCAAGCTTAAACCCTTGCTTGTCCTCAAGCAATTCAGTTGACAAACTGAAAGAAAGAAAGAAAAACTTCTACAAACTCTGTTTTCTCTTGTTGTTGTAACTATGTCAAGCCAGCATTCAAGTTTTCAGCATAGATCATAACTAACCACATTTGCAATAATTCTCAGGTCTCATAATTACTCATATCAATAGCATAATCAACTAGCAAGTCATAATAATAAATCTCGAATGACAACACTTTCTCAAAACAATCATAATATGATATAACAAGATGGTATCTCGCTAGCCCTTTCTGAGACCGCAAAACATAAATGCAGAGCACCTTTAAAGATCAAGGACTGACTAGACATTGTAATTCATGGTAAAAGAGATCCAATCATAGTCACACCCAATATAAATTAACAGTGATGAATGCAAATGACAGCTGTGCTCTCCAGCTAGTGCTTTTTAATAAGAGGGTGATGACTCAACATAAAAGTAAATGGATAGGCCCTTTGCAGAGGGAAGCAGGGATTTGTAGAGGTGCCAGAGCTCAGTTTTCAAATAGAGATAAATTGTATTTTGAGCGGTATACTTTCATTGTCAATGTAACAACTAAGAGATGGCGATATCTTCCATGCTAAACACATTATAGGCGGTTCCCAAACAGAATGGTAAAGTTTATACTCCCCCTCCACCAACAAGCATCAATCCATCGCTTGCTCGAAACAACGAGTGCCTCCAACATACATCAGGCCCCAGGGGGAGTTTTGTTTGCAATTAATTTTGATTTAGTTTGCATAAAGCATGGGACTGGGCATCCCGGTGACCAGCCATTTTCTCGTGAGTGAGGAGCGGAGTCCACTCCTCTTGAGAATAACCCGCCTAACACGGAAGATAAGGAGAACCTTGGTTGATACATGAGCTATTCGAGCATACAAAACAGAATGTTTATTTGAAGGTTTAGAGTTTGGCACATACAAATTTACTTGGAACGGCAGGTAGATACCGCATATAGGAAGGTATGGTGGACTCATCTGGAATAACTTTGGGGTTTAAGGGATTGGATGTACAAGCAGTATTCTCGCTTAGTACAAGTGAAGGCTAGCAAAAGACTGGGAAGCGACCAACTAGAGAGCGACAACAGCCATGTACATGCATTAAAATTAATAAACATTGGATGCAAGCATGAGTAGGATATAATCCACCATGAACATAAATATCATGAAGGCTATGTTGATTTTGTTTCAACTACATGCGTGAACATGTGCCAAGTCAAGTCACTTAAATCATTCAAAGGAGGATACCACCCCATCATACCACATCATAATCATCTCAATAGCATATTGGCACACAAGGTAAATCATTATAACTCATAGCTAATCAAGCATGGCACAAGCAACTATGATCTCTAATTGTCATTGTAAACATGTTTATTCATAATAAGCTGAATCAAGAATGAGGGACTCATCATATTTACAAAAACAAAAGAGGTCGAATTCATACCAGCTTTTCTCATCTCAGTCAGCCCATCATATATCATCATAATTGCCTTTCACTTGCACGACCGAACGGTGTGAATAATAATAAGAGTGTACGTGCATTGGACTAAGCTGGAATCTGCGAGCATTCAATAAACAGGAGAAGACAAGGCAATATGGGCTCTGGGTTAAATCAACAATAATACATATAAGAGCCACTTCAACAATTTAATTATGGTCTTCTCCTACTGACCCCCAAAGAAAAGAAAAGAAATAAAAACTATTTACATGGGAAAGCTCCCAACAAGCAAAAGAAGAACGGGAAACATTTTTGAGTTTTCTTTTTAATTATTACTACTACAGCAGAAAAATAAACTACTACTAATTTTTTTGTTTTTCTTAAGGTTTAACAAACACACAATAAGAAAGCAGGAAAAAGAAAATAAACTAGCATGGATATTACAGTGAAAAAGTATGAGCACCGACATCTAGTAATGAGTGTGTGTAAACATAAATGTAATGTCGGTGAGAAATACGTACTCCCCCAAGCTTAGGCTTTTGGCCTAAGTTGGTCTATGGCCATGGCTAGTCTGGCTGATATCCATAATAATAGTTGTTGGGGTCGTATTGTAATGAGGAAGAAGAAGGCTCCGATTGCCACTGGCTGGCAATCATCTCTGGATCCCACTAATAGTTAGACTGCCATGAAGGATCAAATTGTGGTTCCGGTTTTGGCTCCTCGGCTGGTGTAGGGTTCCGGTAGGCGTGAATAGCCGTCAACGGAACAAGGTACGTGCCTACAGTCAAATCAAACAAAGAAGGAGCAGGCATGATAATAGTCTCAGGATGATGTTTGTTAAAGAACAATTGATACTTAAGCTCTCCTGCCCTATTCTTAACAATAAAATCATGTGCCACCATACTTTTATGATCTAGATAAACACGGGGCAGCACCTTTTCTTCCTTCTCAGCATGCCTAATAAGTATGTTAAAATGTACGGCTAGGCGTGTAGCATAGATGCCTCCAAAGATGGGGCCTTTGGTACGGTTCATACTTAACCGTCTAGCAATAATATCGCCCATACTAAAAGTGTTATCACTGTATAAACCGTGGTGCGGAATAATTATATCAGGGATACTAAGGTTTCCACAGTTTCCGCGTCCAATTAAACAACGACTAGCAAATAATGCAAAGTAACGTAAAACAGGAAAATGTATGCTAGTGATTCGTGCATCGGAAACCTTCCTAGTTTCTCCTACAATGATAGTATCAATAAACCCAACCACATCATCATGATGTGGTTCTTCTGTCTTGCCCTCAAAAGGGACTAAACAAATCCGACAGAAATCATAAAGTGACATCTCCTTATGCTCATCATATAAGTGAAACTCCACCGTAGGTGATGAGTTCCTAGAATGAAAATGAAAGTTTTGCACAAAAGTATTTGTGAGTAAGAGATACTGATCGCACTGGTCGTGGAGGAAAGTGGTGAGGCCTGCATTGTGAGCCAATTCATGAAAATCTTCATAGATACCGGCTGCTCTCAAGAAATCATCAGAAGGCCATTCACACGCCCGAATCTCCGCTGTGCGCGGCAAATTATACTTAGGCTTCAGTGCCTTTTCCTTCGAGCTTTGGCTCGATGAGCCCCTAAAAAATCTCCTCATTATTTTCTGAAATAATCTGAAATTTTTAGTAACTTCAAACAAAAGTGAACCAACTTCAATAAAACCGATAGCAAGTACTCCTACAAGTGCCTAGAGCCTAAATCAAGCATTTGAACTACTTGGCACCATATAAATTTGACATGCAAGCTCAAGAACATGGTCACCTATGCAGCATAAATTTGCAAAGAATAAAGCACTAGAACAAAAACTAATTGGACCAATGGAGGAGTCACATACCAAGGAACAATCTCCCCAAGCAGTTTTGCGAGAGGTGCTTTGAGCAAGGAGATCGAAAATCACAGCAAAAGTGGCTGGAACTCATGCTTGAGTTGGTTTTTTGGGTTTGTGTGAGACAGAGGAAGAAGATGGGTGCAGGGATAAGTGGAGGAGGGCCACCGTGGGCCCACGAGGTAGGGGGCGCGCCCTAGAGGGGGGGGGGGCGCCCACCACCCTTGTGGCCAGGTGGCAGCTCCTCCCGCGGTAATTTTTGCACAGTAAATCCTCAAATATTCCCGAAAAAATCATATTAAATTGGCATGGCATTTTGAGGACTTCTATTTTCGGGATAATTTTATATTGCATGGATAAGTCAGGAAACAGACAGAAAATACTATTTTTACTTTATTTAATATAAATAACAGAAAGTAAAAGTGGGGTACAAAAGGTTGTGCTTCTAGTTTCATCCATCTCATGCTCATCAAAAAGAATCCACTAACAAGGTTGATCAAGTCTTGTTAACAAACTCATTCCGATAATCATGAAACCGGAGAAATTTCGAATAACACTAAGTTACCTCAACGGGGATATGCACATCCCCTATAATAAGTATATCATATTTTTTTTGACAGTAGGAAAAGGAAATTCAAAACCTCCAATTATAATCAATGGAATTTTTCCAATGGAGTTGATACTATGAACTTGAGGTTGTTTCCTCGGAAAGTGTACCATATGCTCTTTGAGAGAATTCCTTATTTGACACTATCTTAAAATCTGCTTCCTTATTTGACACTGGAAAAAAATTTCTTCCATATTTGACACAAGTTCTAAATGTTATTCCCTATATGGCATTTTCGTTCATTTTGAGCCTAAATGACACCTGAAAAGACTCTTTTGCCCCTCATGTGGTATGTGTGTGGGGGGCAATAGCACACACACACATCACCAGTGCGAGGGCAGAACCCCACACGTAGCAACACATACACATGCACCAACACACATGCACGCGCGCACACATGCAACAACACGCACGCGCACGTGCACACACACACACACAGACACACACACACACACACATCAAAACACATGCACACGCGCGCACAACGCAGCAACACACACGCACGCAGCACACACACATGCAGGCAGCACATAGGCACAGAACAGCACACACACACGCGCGCACGTACACATGCAGTAGCAAACACAGACGCAACGGCACACATGCACACACACATGCAGCAGCAGCAGCACACATGTGCGCGTGCACCCACACACGCAACAGCACACACACGCGCACACACATACCGCATGAGGGGCAAAATCGTCTTTTTAGGTGTCATTTAGGCTCAAAATGGATGGAAGTGTCGTATAGGGAATAAAATTTAAGACTAGTGTCAAATAGGGAAGAAAAACTTTTCCAGTGTCAAATAAGGAACCAGATTTTAAGACAGTGTCAAATAAGGAATTTTCTCGTCTTTACCATTAACATGAAAAGTGACATTGCCTTTGTTGCAATCAATAACAGCCCCTGTAATATTAAGAAAAGGTCTTCCAAGAATAATAGACATACTATCATCCTCGGGAATATCAAGTATAACAAAGTGTAACGCCCCGAGACCGATGTGCCAGGTGTCGTTCAGTTATTCGTTGTTGTTGTCTTGTCATTGGCTTGCGTGTTGCATTTCATCATGTCATCATGTGCATTGCATCATCGTGTTTTCAAAACTTGCATCCGTCCCGGTCTCCTCGTTCCGTCCGTTGTCCGTTCTGAGCCCAGACACACTTGCACGCGCCCGCGGCATGTCCGAAATATTATTTATAAGTGGCCGGAAAATGTTCTCGGATTGGGTTGAAATTTGGTGTGTGGTCTTATTATAGTGTAGACAGACCGCCTGTCCAGTTTCATCGCAATCGGAGTTCGTTTGACGCCCCAACGGATAAATATAGCGGCAATAGTAGCCGGTCAAAACGTCGGACGTTTTCGGTCTCCGGAAATAGTCGCCGGGCCTCCCTCTCTTCTCTTCTCTCAGTGCGAGACCGTCTACACAGCTCACTACCTACCGCCAGGTCCAACCTAACCTCTCTCGTCAGCCCGCAGCCCCCTCGCGCGCGTCTGAAAGTTGTCCCGAACCCAAACCGGTCTGTCGTTACCGTTGGGTCCGGTTCATCCCCTAACGTCTACAAAACATCTCCGTTTTGTTATTTGGGCTCCCTAACTATTTTATTCGCGACCGTCCGATTTTAATCGAAGGGACCAAATGACCCTAAGCCTACCCCACTTGCTATATAAATAGATCAACCCTAAAACCTAGGCCGGCTGTCCCATCCCCATCCTCCCGCCGCCACTCCTCTCCCTCGGGATCCTCCTAGATTCCCTTCGCTCCAACCAGCCATCACCGAAACTTCCAAATCCATCCCTGCTCGATCTCGTCGGGATCGAGGCTCTCTCCCGTCAGCCGTGCTCCTTCCCGAGCAGCGCACCCCGACGCCTCCTAGTCCCCGCAGCCGCGCAAGCACCCATGGAGGCGTGCATCCTCAAGCCCGTGCTCCTGCTCGACTCCACCGAGCGCAGCCGCCTCCCTGCCCGATCCACCCATGGATCCATCCGGCCTCGTCGTTCCCCAGCCTCGCCCGCATCAGGGTCCGCCGGATCCTGGCCATGCCCTCGCCGGAGAACACCGTCGCGCGCCTGGTTCCGCTCGCCGTCGTCCTTCATCCCGCAGCGCCCGAGCCCCCGTGCCATGCTCCTCCTCCTGCCCCGCCGTGTCGTCGCCATGGCCTACAGCTCGCCTCCGCCCTGTTCCCGGACGGACCCATCCGTTCCGTACCCCTCCGGCCTCGCCTTCTGCCGTGGAGACCCCCCCGTCGGGCTCTGCTTCGCCACACCGCCGCACGCAGACCCCTCTGCTCATCCATGGCGCCCCTTGCCTCGTCCCGGTCCGGTGGATCCGGCGCCCTCCTTCCCGCGTGGCACTGCGCCAGCCAAGCCCCGAACCTCGCCGGGATCCCGCGCCGTTCTTGTCCCTCGCCGGAGCCAGATGCAGCTCCGCCCCCGTCACCGTTTGCCTCGCCGCCCTTTCGCCTCGCTCGCCGGAGCTCTGCACCAGGAGCCGCCCGCAGCTCTGCATCGAGCAGAGGACGAGCAGCTCGCCCGCTCGCCCCGTTGACCGCGCCAGTCCCGCGACCGCACGCGCCTGGGCCTCCTCTGCTTCGGCCCAGCCGCTCCCCTGCACCGCGCTAGGCCCAGCCGCGCAGATCCGTCGCCCTGCCTTCCCTATCCACCGATCGGGCCAAGGCCCAAGGGTGAGCAGACCCCAGCGCCCCTCCTCTGTTTTTTTTCTACTGTTGGGCCAAGCAGATTCAGCCCGTGTGTATTTTTTTTCCCTGACCTGCGATTTTAGCTTTATCCAGTGATTAACAGTTTTACAGAAAAACCCCTTAGCATCATGCATTTAATAACTCACAAACCGTGCATCGGATTAAAATGTTTTAAACATGCAAACTGCTTAGAATTTTGTGTAGATTAATATTCTGCCACTTTCATCCATGTTTAAAAATGTTAAAAATGCTGTTTGTTTAATTTTGCTCAAATGCCATGTTAAAATGCTTTATTTCATAACTAAATAACCGTAGCTCCGATTTAAATAAACTTTATATGTAAATGGGGTAGAATTTTGCCTAGTTTAACATGGTGGCCTTACTTTGCATGTTTAACAACCCTAAAATCGTGTTTAGGGCAGAACAGGACCAAACCTAATTTATGCTCATGAGGAGTTTCCGGAATTGTTGTTCGTTGCTTCCGGCCTCATTTAAACTTGACTAGATAGGTAGTTTGACTTTGCTTCACCCTCTTGCCATGTTAATCAACATTTAATATTGTTGGGGTACATAAACGAGAGAGAACTAAATAATCGATGTGGTGTTTTGTCAATATGCATCCGATGCATATTGAGCTCCATTTAATTTGTAGGATTGATTGTGCACTTTGCCATGCCATGCCATGCCTCATTAAACCGGACATGCATCATTCTTGTTTGTGCATCGTGCCATGTTGATGTGCTGGTTGTTTACTATGTTGTTTGCTTCTTTCCGGTGTTGCTTCTTCGGGTTGGTTCCGATAACGTCGCGTTTGTGAGGATCCGTTCGTCTACGTCCGTTTGTCTTCTTCATGGACTCGTTCTTCTTCCTTGCGGGATTTCAGGCAAGATGATCATACCCTCGAAATCACTACTATCTTTGCTATGCTAGTTTGCTCGCTCTTTGCTATGCCAATGCTACGATGCCTACCATTTGCTTGTCAGCCTCCCAAATTGCCATGTCAAACCTCTAACCCACCATGTCCTAGCAAACCGTTGATTGGCTATGTTACCGCTTTGCTCAGCCCCTCTTATAGCGTTGTTAGTTGCAGGTGAAGATTGAAGTTTGTTCCTTGTTGGAACATGGAGATGTTGTTCCTTGTTGGAACATGTTTACTTGTTGGGATATCACAATATATCTTACTTAATTAATGCATCTATATACTTGGTAAAGGGTGGAAGGCTCGGCCTTATGCCTGGTGTTTTGTTCCACTCTTGCCGCCCTAGTTTCCGTCATATCGGTGTTATGTTCCCGGATTTTGCGTCCCTTACGCGGTTGGGCTATAATGGGAACCCCTTGACAGTTCGCCTTAAGTAAAGCTTCTCCAGCAATGCCCAACATTGGTTTTACCATTTGCCACCTAGCCTTTTCTTTTCCCTTGGGAGTCGCGCTCCTGAGGGTCATCGTTATTTTACCCCCCCCGGGCCAGTGCTCCTCTGAGTGTTGGTCCAACTGTCAGCTACCGGTGGCCACCAGGGGCAACTCTGGGTTGGCCTACCCGTACCTAGGACAATCTGAGTGTGCCCTGAGAAAGAGATATGTGCAGCTCCTATCGGGATTTGTCGGCACATTCGGGCGGTGTTGCTGGTTTAGTTTTACCCTGTCGAAATGTCTTGTTGTACCGGGATACCGAGTCTGATCGGAATGTCTCGGGTGGAGGTCTATTCCTTCGTTGACCGTGAGAGCTTGTCATGGGCTAAGTTGGGACACCCCTGCAGGGATTTGAACTTTCGAAAGCCGTGCCCGCGGTTATGGGCAGATGGGAATTTGTTAACGTCCGGTTGTAGAAAACCCGAAGTTGACCTTAATTAAAATACATCAACCGTGTGTGTAACCGTGATGGTCTCTTTCCGGCGGAGTCCGGGAAGTGAACACGGTGTTGGAGTTATGCTTGACGTAGGTAGTCCAGGATCACTTCTTGATCATACTTTATCGACCGTGCTTTGCCTTCTCTTCTCGCTCTCATTTGCGTATGTTAGCCACCATATATGCTAGTCGCTTGCTGCAGCTCCACCTCATTACTCCATCCTTCCTATAAGCTTAAATAGTCTTGATCTCGCGGGTGCGAGATTGCTGAGTCCCCGTGGCTCACAGATACTTCCAAAACCAGTTTGCAGGTGCCTATGTTACCGTGCAGATGACGCAACCAAGCTCAAGGAGGAGCTCGATGAAGATCTTGCCCTTTGTGTTGTTTCGTTCTAGTTGATCAGTAGTGGAGCCCAGTTGGGGTCGATCGGGGACCTTTGTCGCATTTGGGGTTCTTCTTTTATTTTGGTTCCGTAGTCGGACCTTGATTGTATCTGGATGATGTAATGCTTTATTCATGTAATTGTGTGAAGTGGCGATTGTAAGCCAACTATGTATCTCTTTCCCTTATGTATTACATGGGTTGTGTGAAGATTACCTCACTTGCGACATTGCTTTCAATGCGGTTATGCCTCTAAGTCGTGCTTCGACACGTGGGAGATATAGCCGCATCGAGGGCGTTACAAGTTGGTAATCAGAGCCTTCCCCGACCTTAGGAGCCCCATTGCTTGATCGTTTTTAGCGGCCGAGTTGTGTCTAGAAAAATGTTTTGAGTCATTTAGGAATTATATATCGGAGAGTTTAGGAATTCTTTTTACTCCCAGTCTCTTCATCGCTCTGGTAAGGCATCCTGACGTAGAGTTTTGACTCTTCTCTTCTCAAATTTCACTAAAAATTTTTTTAGGATCACGCGGGTATCTTGGAATCGTTCCGATGGTTTTATGATGAGAACATTGTCTTGGTGCCTCCTGTCAGGGGTTTAGTGGAAGTGTCCCGGGGAGTTGAGCTCTGAGGTGTTGTCGTCATAATTTTATCGTTGCAGTTCTGGAATACCTGAGTTTAGTACGCCGACATCGAAAATCTCTTTTATGCAGTTGTTGGTGAGATAACCCCGATAACCCAGTACTGAGGTGAGTACGGGAGTATCGCCATAACTTGTATAACGGATGCTTTTCGAAGGTTGAGGTAGATGATTTCCGAAGGTTTCTTGGTTATGTGTTGAAGGATGGATACAGCTGGATGTAGGATTTGCTAGTTTGGGTGAGATATTATGCTTCCCCTGTATCCCCAACACCTGATTGCATAACCGGAAAATTTCGGGAGTTTCATAGGTGGGAAATCAAGTAGCTCTTAGGATATCTTTCCGACAGATGTATGATATGAAATTGGGGTTCGACGTCTAGTGGTCCGCCTATTCACGGTCGGTTTTACAGTGGTCTCGTTGTGTCTTAAAGAGTCCTTGGCTGTGCCGACTCGGGGACACTTCGTATGTCATGTGCACTGCCTTGTACATGATGGTGCTGTACACTCGAGCCCGTGTAGGCCCCACCACGAAAACTTCGGACGAAATCTCTATCATATGTTTGTTCCGGCTTATTTTGCAAGCCAATCCTTTGTTTTGTTTTGAGTTGTGGTATTCGAGTTGCTTCGAGTCAAATGTTGATTCCATACCTTTTCCAAATGGTGTTCTCATATTCCTATGTGAATACTAATCCTTCTTGATCATCGAGATTGTCTGTCAATCCTTTTTAACCGGTGTGTCTCTCCTCAAGTGGATCCAATCATTTCAACATCAGTAAGATCAATTATCTCTTCTTCTCAACGGTGTTATTTCTTCCGTCTCCAAGTTGCCTTTGTTTTTTCCCACCCTCCCTCCCTTTGTTTTTCTCCAAGGACTCAGATTTCTTAATCGAGTATCCATCTTGTTGATGTGAAGTCTCTCCATTCTTTTCCTTCAATGTTCTTATCCGGTGATTCTCATGAAGTTTCTAACGGAACTTCAAGTTCGTCATTCTTCTTTCTTTCTTCTCCGGTGGATTCAAGTCAAGATTTGTCGATTATATCCCCCTTTTCTCGTCTCAAATACCTTCTCTTGTCGGTGCTCCTCATATTTATCCATCTCTCGCTATTAAATTGTTCCGGAGTGCTCAAGATATCTCGAAGATTCGTGTTTCCACTCTGCATTCGTTCAAGCTCTTTCGAGATTGGTATCTCATTCAAGTCATTTAATTCAACCGGTGCAGCATCTCTTTTAAATCTTTTCAACGGTGTTCTTTTGAGTGGGCCCTAACCCACAGGTCTTTTCCCAGGATCTTACCTGACTCTTCTAATTCTCCCGGAGATGTCCTTAAAATTATTTTCGAAGTTTGACGTAAGAATGATTATCATCAGTCATATGTCCTTCTCCAAGATCTTTCAAATTCTTTTCATCGTTGGTTCAACCTTTCTAATTTTCATCCCGGAGTGCCTCAACAATCTTGGTGGTTCTCGTCATCATTCTCAACATGTGCAGACCGAAGAGGGATTTCTCCTTAATCTTGCTCTTTTCTCTTCAAGATTCATGGTGCTAGCTTGTTGCCATCCTCTCATAATTGTTTTCGATTGTGAGAATCTTTTTCACCCATCAGGAGATATTCAAGAGTCTTCTCAGTTTGTCATCCGGAGTCCATCAATTCAGGTTTATTCATTCTCAGCTGTCAGTTATCATTCTCCTATCTTGCCGGTGCATCTATCGAATATCCTCTAATCAGTTCTTGATCTCTTTGTTCTCATGTATCTAGTTTGTCTCAAGCACCTTCGTTCATTTGCTAATTCTTACCGGTGATGCACCCCTACTTCGATCATTTTCAATTCTTACGGTTGTTCTTTCAAGATCTCTCTTCCTTGTTCATCATATCAATTCATTTGTTGTTCCAATCCTACCGGTGGTTCGTTGAAGACCTTCTCAAGTTTTGATATATCTCTTTTAATCCTTTCTACGAGAATAAGTAGTATGCCAAATCCGTTGATTGTCATCAATTTAATTGGTGAAGGATAAGCATAACATAATTCTTATTCTTGTTCATCCAAGTGATTAATTCTTTATTCCGGAGGCCCTTCAAATTCTCGGTTTCATTTGTTTCATCTTCTCTTTTTCCCGGAGTTCCAAGCTCTAATTATCACGGAGATCCATCTAAATCATTGCAAGGATTCACCTTGTGTTTTCAATTTCTCTTTCTTTTCATTCCTTTTGTTTACCGGAGTTCTTCATGGAGGTTCTACATGATGGTTCATCAAGGATTTAATTCCCTTCTCAAAGTTTTCATCGAGATTCTTTCCCAAGGAGCTCAAGCTTTCTTCATATGGTAATCCGGAGTGCAATTCCTTCTACCATATTTTGGAGGTGGTATTATGTCATTCTTGATAATTTGAGTTCATGTTCCATGATTCACTTGTTGTAAGGATGAGATATTTTAAATCCATCATTTTCTTCATTGGAATTATCTTGGGTTATATTTCACCTAAAGCTTTCCTTTAAGAATTGTCGCTCTCATGGTGTTTATCAATGATCCAATTTCTTCATTTACCCTTTCCGGTGCGATAAGTTTCTCGTCTCCTTGTTCTTACCAATCAAATTTATTCCGTGAGTGGCAAGTTGTCACCTCATAGTTTTGAGACGTCTTCTATAAGTCCATATCAAGCTTATCCTTTTCGTTGTTGGTTTTCCAACAACTCCGTTCGACCCGTTTCCAAAGGATGCCTTCTCAAGCTCTTTTGTGGCAGAAGTTGGCATTTTCTCCTCAATTCTCCTATTTCAATTATCCATCTTCTATTCTTTTGTTCCGGAGTCATAGTGATGTTGCTATCTTCAACCTTTCCTTTTGTTTTTGTCAGGACCTTGTTCCTTTCTTGCTTATTCATTTAACCGGATTGTCGTGCCTTCTTTTCAAGTTATATCACCTTATCAAGTTCTTATTCAATTCCTCCCTTTTCTACCGGAGTGCTGCCCGAATTTGGTCTTCCTTGATCCCCTTCCTTAATCGGAGTGTTTTCTATGTATATCTTCCCTTCAACCTCAAGGTTTTCGCAATGTTCTTTGTCCCTCTTTTCTAACGGAGTGTTTTTCAACTTCGTTCACCTTCGTTGTGTTCTTTTCTCGAATTTGTTCAACCTCGCAAGGTTCTTTGGTTTCACTCGTTTGTCGTAAGAAGCAACTTAGTTTTACCGCTTCTCTTTCCCTTTCGTTTTCCCTCCGGTGCCATTCTAGATCACGGGACGAGATCCTCTCGTAGTGGTGGAGTGTTGTAACGCCCCGAGACCGATGTGCCAGGTGTCGTTCAGTTATTCGTTGTTGTTGTCTTGTCATTGGCTTGCGTGTTGCATTTCATCATGTCATCATGTGCATTGCATCATCGTGTTTTCAAAACTTGCATCCGTCCCGGTCTTCTCGTTCCGTCCGTTGTCCGTTCTGAGCCCAGACACACTTGCACGCGCCCGCGGCATGTCCGAAATATTATTTATAAGTGGCCGGAAAATGTTCTCGGATTGGGTTGAAATTTGGTGTGTGGTCTTATTATAGTGTAGACAGACCGCCTGTCCAGTTTCATCGCAATCGGAGTTCGTTTGACGCCCCAACGGATAAATATAGCGGCAATAGTAGCCGGTCAAAACGTCGGACGTTTTCGGTCTCCGGAAATAGTCGCCGGGCCTCCCTCTCTTCTCTTCTCTCAGTGCGAGACCGTCTACACAGCTCACTACCTACCGCCAGGTCCAACCTAACCTCTCTCGTCAGCCCGCAGCCCCCTCGCGCGCGTCTGAAAGTTGTCCCGAACCCAAACCGGTCTGTCGTTACCGTTGGGTCCGGTTCATCCCCTAACGTCTACAAAACATCTCCGTTTTGTTATTTGGGCTCCCTAACTATTTTATTCGCGACCGTCCGATTTTAATCGAAGGGACCAAATGACCCTAAGCCTACCCCACTTGCTATATAAATAGATCAACCCTAAAACCTAGGCCGGCTGTCCCATCCCCATCCTCCCGCCGCCACTCCTCTCCCTCGGGATCCTCCTAGATTCCCTTCGCTCCAACCAGCCATCACCGAAACTTCCAAATCCATCCCTGCTCGATCTCGTCGGGATCGAGGCTCTCTCCCGTCAGCCGTGCTCCTTCCCGAGCAGCGCACCCCGACGCCTCCTAGTCCCCGCAGCCGCGCAAGCACCCATGGAGGCGTGCATCCTCAAGCCCGTGCTCCTGCTCGACTCCACCGAGCGCAGCCGCCTCCCTGCCCGATCCACCCATGGATCCATCCGGCCTCGTCGTTCCCCAGCCTCGCCCGCATCAGGGTCCGCCGGATCCTGGCCATGCCCTCGCCGGAGAACACCGTCGCGCGCCTGGTTCCGCTCGCCGTCGTCCTTCATCCCGCAGCGCCCGAGCCCCCGTGCCATGCTCCTCCTCCTGCCCCGCCGTGTCGTCGCCATGGCCTACAGCTCGCCTCCGCCCTGTTCCCGGACGGACCCATCCGTTCCGTACCCCTCCGGCCTCGCCTTCTGCCGTGGAGACCCCCCCCGTCGGGCTCTGCTTCGCCACACCGCCGCACGCAGACCCCTCTGCTCATCCATGGCGCCCCTTGCCTCGTCCCGGTCCGGTGGATCCGGCGCCCTCCTTCCCGCGTGGCACTGCGCCAGCCAAGCCCCGAACCTCGCCGGGATCCCGCGCCGTTCTTGTCCCTCGCCGGAGCCAGATGCAGCTCCGCCCCCGTCACCGTTTGCCTCGCCGCCCTTTCGCCTCGCTCGCCGGAGCTCTGCACCAGGAGCCGCCCGCAGCTCTGCATCGAGCAGAGGACGAGCAGCTCGCCCGCTCGCCCCGTTGACCGCGCCAGTCCCGCGACCGCACGCGCCTGGGCCTCCTCTGCTTCGGCCCAGCCGCTCCCCTGCACCGCGCTAGGCCCAGCCGCGCAGATCCGTCGCCCTGCCTTCCCTATCCACCGATCGGGCCAAGGCCCAAGGGTGAGCAGACCCCAGCGCCCCTCCTCTGTTTTTTTTTCTACTGTTGGGCCAAGCAGATTCAGCCCGTGTGTATTTTTTTTCCCTGACCTGCGATTTTAGCTTTATCCAGTGATTAACAGTTTTACAGAAAAACCCCTTAGCATCATGCATTTAATAACTCACAAACCGTGCATCGGATTAAAATGTTTTAAACATGCAAACTGCTTAGAATTTTGTGTAGATTAATATTCTGCCACTTTCATCCATGTTTAAAAATGTTAAAAATGCTGTTTGTTTAATTTTGCTCAAATGCCATGTTAAAATGCTTTATTTCATAACTAAATAACCGTAGCTCCGATTTAAATAAACTTTATATGTAAATGGGGTAGAATTTTGCCTAGTTTAACATGGTGGCCTTACTTTGCATGTTTAACAACCCTAAAATCGTGTTTAGGGCAGAACAGGACCAAACCTAATTTATGCTCATGAGGAGTTTCCGGAATTGTTGTTCGTTGCTTCCGGCCTCATTTAAACTTGACTAGATAGGTAGTTTGACTTTGCTTCACCCTCTTGCCATGTTAATCAACATTTAATATTGTTGGGGTACATAAACGAGAGAGAACTAAATAATCGATGTGGTGTTTTGTCAATATGCATCCCGATGCATATTGAGCTCCATTTAATTTGTAGGATTGATTGTGCACTTTGCCATGCCATGCCATGCCTCATTAAACCGGACATGCATCATTCTTGTTTGTGCATCGTGCCATGTTGATGTGCTGGTTGTTTACTATGTTGTTTGCTTCTTTCCGGTGTTGCTTCTTCGGGTTGGTTCCGATAACGTCGCGTTTGTGAGGATCCGTTCGTCTACGTCCGTTTGTCTTCTTCATGGACTCGTTCTTCTTCCTTGCGGGATTTCAGGCAAGATGATCATACCCTCGAAATCACTACTATCTTTGCTATGCTAGTTTGCTCGCTCTTTGCTATGCCATTGCTACGATGCCTACCATTTGCTTGTCAGCCACCCAAATTGCCATGTCAAACCTCTAACCCACCATGTCCTAGCAAACCGTTGATTGGCTATGTTACCGCTTTGCTCAGCCCCTCTTATAGCGTTGTTAGTTGCAGGTGAAGATTGAAGTTTGTTCCTTGTTGGAACATGGAGATGTTGTTCCTTGTTGGAACATGTTTACTTGTTGGGATATCACAATATATCTTACTTAATTAATGCATCTATATACTTGGTAAAGGGTGGAAGGCTCGGCCTTATGCCTGGTGTTTTGTTCCACTCTTGCCGCCCTAGTTTCCGTCATATCGGTGTTATGTTCCCGGATTTTGCGTCCCTTACGCGGTTGGGCTATTATGGGAACCCCTTGACAGTTCGCCTTAAGTAAAGCTTCTCCAGCAATGCCCAACATTGGTTTTACCATTTGCCACCTAGCCTTTTTTCCCTTGGGAGTCGCGCATCCGAGGGTCATCTTTTTCTTAACCCCCCCCGGGCCAGTGCTTGTCTAAGTGTTGGTCCGAACTAGAGTCCTGTGCAGCGCCCCCTCGGGGCAACTCGAGGTTTGGTTTTAGTTGTACGGAGCGCTCATCTGAGTGTGCCCTGAGAAAGAGATATGTGCAGCTCCTATCGGGATTTGTCGGCACATTCGGGCGGTGTTGCTGGTTTAGTTTTACCCTGTCGAAATGTCTTGTTGTACCGGGATACCGAGTCTGATCGGAATGTCTCGGGTGGAGGTCTATTCCTTCGTTGACCGTGAGAGCTTGTGATGGGCTAAGTTGGGACACCCCTGCAGGGATTTGAACTTTCGAAAGCCGTGCCCGCGGTTATGGGCAGATGGGAATTTGTTAACGTCCGGTTGTAGAAAACCCGAAGTTGACCTTAATTAAAATACATCAACCGTGTGTGTAACCGTGATGGTCTCTTTCCGGCGGAGTCCGGGAAGTGAACACGGTGTTGGAGTTATGCTTGACGTAGGTAGTCCAGGATCACTTCTTGATCATACTTTTATCGACCGTGCTTTGCCTTCTCTTCTCGCTCTCATTTGCGTATGTTAGCCACCATATATGCTAGTCGCTTGCTGCAGCTCCACCTCATTACTCCATCCTTCCTATAAGCTTAAATAGTCTTGATCTCGCGGGTGCGAGATTGCTGAGTCCCCGTGGCTCACAGATACTTCCAAAACCAGTTTGCAGGTGCCTATGTTCCGTGCAGATGACGCAACCAAGCTCAAGGAGGAGCTCGATGAAGATCTTGCCCTTTGTGTTGTTTCGTTCTAGTTGATCAGTAGTGGAGCCCAGTTGGGGTCGATCGGGGACCTTTGTCGCATTTGGGGTTCTTCTTTTATTTTGGTTCCGTAGTCGGACCTTGATTGTATCTGGATGACGTAATGCTTTATTCATGTAATTGTGTGAAGTGGCGATTGTAAGCCAACTATGTATCTCTTGCCCTTATGTATTACATGGGTTGTGTGAAGATTACCTCACTTGCGACATTGCTTTCAATGCGGTTATGCCTCTAAGTCGTGCTTCGACACGTGGGAGATATAGCCGCATCGAGGGCGTTACACAAAGTTTGTTAAAATAGTAACGTTTGCAACCACAACAGGCACATCCTCACAAATACCGACAGGTATAGCAGTTTTTTTATCAGCCATTTGCAAAGATATTTCGGTAGGTGTCAGCTTATTCAAGTCAAATCTACGATATAAAGAGAGAGGCATAACACTAACACCGGCTCCAAGATCATATAAAGCAGTTTTAATATAATTTCTTTTAATGGAGCAAGGTATAGTAGGTACTCCGGGATCTCCAAGTTTCTTTGGTATTCCCCCCTTAAAAGTATAATTAGCAAGCATGGTTGAAATTTCAGCTTCCGGTATCTTTCTTTTATTAGTAATGATATCCTTCATATATTTAGCATAAGGATTTGTTTTGAGCACATCAGTTAATCGCATACGCAAAAAGATAGGCCTAATCATTTCAGCAAAGCGCTCAAAATCCTCATCATCCTTTTTCTTGGATGGTTTCGGAGGAAAAGGCATGGGTTTCTGAACCCAAGGTTCCCTTTCTTTACCATGTTTCCTAGCAACAAAGTCTCTTTTATCATAACGTTGATTCTTTGATTGTGGTTTATCAAGATCAACAACAGGTTCAATTTCTACATCATTGTCATTACTAGGTTGAGCATCATTATGAACATCATTATTAATATTTTCATTAGGTTCATGTTCATTACCAGATTGTGTTTCAGCATCAGGCATAGAAATATCATTTGGATTATCAGGTGGTTCAGCAATAGGTTCACTAGAAGTTTGCACAGTTCTATCATTTTTCTTTTTCTTCTTTTTAGAACTAGGAACATCAATATTATTTCTTTGAGAATCTTGCTCGATTCTCTTAGGGTGCCCTTCAGGATACAAAGGTTCCTGAGTCATTCTACCAGTTCTAGTAGCCACTCTAACATCATAATCATTTTTCTTACTATTCATTTCATCAAGCACTTCTTTTTGAGCCTTAAGTACTTGTTCTACTTGAGTGGTAACCATAGAAGCATGTTTGCTAACAAGTTTAAGTTCACCTTTAATATTAGCCATATAATCACCCAAGCGTCTAATCATATAAGCATTTTCTTTTAATTGTCTACCAAAATAAGCATTGAAGTCGTCTTGCTTAAACATAAAGTTATCAAACTCATCCAAGCACTGACTAGCAATTTTAGTAGGAGGGACTTCAGCTTTATCATATCTATAGAGAGAATTTACCTTTACTACCTGTGTCGGGATATCGGGATCAGGAAGTTCTTCAATAAATAAAGAATTGAGATCATATGTTTCTTCAACACGCGGTATATTAAGACCATGTATTTCTTCAATAGGTAGTAAATTCTTAACGTCTTCAGCTTTAATACCTTTTTATTTCATAGATTTCTTTGCCTCTTGCATATCTTCGGGACTGAGAAATAGAACACCTCTCTTCTTCGGAGTTGGTTTAAGAATAGGCTCAGTAATTGGAGCAGGAGCTGGCTGAGGAGGTGCCCAATTATTTTCATTTGTCAACATATTATTCAATAGAATTTCAGCTTCATCCGGTGTTCTTTCCCTGAAAAGAGAACCAACACAACTATCCAGGTAATCTCTGGAAGCATCGGTTAGTCCATTATAAAAGATATCAAGTATTTCAGGTTTCTTAAGAGGATGATCAGGCAAAGCATTAAGTAACTTGAGAAGCCTCCCCCAAGCTTGTGGGAGACTCTCTTCTTTAATTTGCACAAAGTTGTATATTTCCCTCAAAGCAGCTGGTTTCTTATGAGCGGGGAAATATTTAGCAGAGAAGTAATAAATCATATCCTGGGGACTACGCACACAACCAGGATCAAGAGAATTAAACCATATCTTAGCATCACCCTTTAATGAGAACGGAAATATTTTGAGTATATAAAAGTAACGCGATCTCTTATCATTAGTAAACAGGGCGGCTATATCATTTAACTTAGTAAGATGTGCCACAACAGTTTCAGATTCATAGCCATAAAACGGACCAGATTCAACCAAAGTAATTATATCAGGATCAACAGAGAATTCATAATCCTTATCAGGAACACATATAGGTGAAGTAGCAAAAGCAGGGTCAGGTTTCATTTTATCTCTAAGTGATTCTTTGTTCCATCTAACTAATAACCTCTTAAGCTCATATCTATCTTTGCAAGCTAAAATAGCGGCAGAAGATTCCATATCAAAAAGATAGCCCTCAGGAATAACATGCATATTTTCATCATCACTATCATCATCGTATTCAGATTCAATAATTTCTTTTTCTCTAGCCCTAGCAATTTGTTCATCAAGAAATTCACCAAGGGGCACAGTAGTATCGGGCATAGAAGCAGTTTCATCATAAGTATCATGCATAGCAGAAGTGGCATCATCAATAACATGCGACATATCAGAACAAATAGCAGAAGTAGGTGTAGGTGTCGCAAACTTACTCATAACAGAAGGTGAATCAAGTGCAGAGCTAGATGGCAGTTCCTTACCTCCCCTCATAGTTGAGGGATAGATCTTGGTTTTTGGATCTCTCAAGTTCTTCATAATGTCCAGTAGATATAAATTCCAAGTGACTCAAAGAATAGAGCTATGCTCCCCGGCAACGGTGCTAGAAATTAGTCTTGATAACCCACAAGTATAGGGGATCGCAACAGCTTTCGAGGGTAGAGTATTCAACCCAAATTTATTGATTCAACACAAGGGGAGCCAAAGAATATTCTCAAGTATTAGCAGCTGAGTTGTCAATTCAACGACACCTGGAAACTTAGTATCTGCAGCAAAGTGTTTAGTAGCACAGTAATATGATAGTGGTGGTAGCGGCAACAAAAGTAAAGACAACAAAAGTAATGTTTTTGGTATTTTGTAGTGATTGTAATAGTAGCAGCGGGAAAGTAAATAAGCAAGAACCAGTATATGGAAAACTCGTAGGCACCGGATCAGTGATGTATAATTATGCCGGATGCGGTTGATCATGTAACAGTCATAACATAGGGTGACACAGAACTAGCTCCAATTCATCAATATAATGTAGGCATGTATTCCGTATATAGTCATACGTGCTTATGGAAAAGAACTTGCATGACATCTTTTGTCCTACCCTCCCGTGGCAGCGGGGTCCTATTGGAAACTAAGGGATATTAAGGCCTCCTTTTAATAGAGAACCGGAACAAAGCATTAGCACATAGTGAATACATGAACTCCTCAAACTATGGTCATCACCGGGAGTGGTCCCGATTATTGTCACTTCGGGGTTGCCGGATCATAACACATAGTAGGTGACTATAGACTTGCAAGATAGGATCAAGAACTCACATATATTATGAAAACATAATAGGTTTAGATCTGAAATCATGGCACTCAGGCCCTAGTGACAAGCATTAAGCATAGCAAAGTCATAGCAACATCAATCTCAGAACCTAATGGATACTAGGGATCAAACCCTAACAAAACTAACTCGATTACATGATAAATCTCATCCAACCCATCACCGTCCAGCAAGCCTACGATGGAATTACTCACGCACGGCGGTGAGCATCATGAAATTGGTGATGGAGGATGGTTGATGATGACGACGGCAACGAATCCCCCTCTCTGGATCCCCGAACGGACTCCAGATCAGCCCCCCGAGAGGTTTTACGGCTTGGCGGCGGCTCCGTATCGTAAAACGCGATGATTTCTTCTTCCTAAATTTCTCTCTCCGAAAGCAAATATATAGAGTTGGAGTTGGCGTCAGAGGGCATCTAGGGGGCCCATGAGGTAGGGGGGTGCGCCCTAGGGGGGGGCGCCCCCACCCTCGTGAACAGGGTGTGGCCCCCTGGTCTTCATCTTCGGCGAGGGTTTTTTATTATTTTTTCTAAGATGTTTCGTGGAGTTTCAGGTCATTCTGAGAATATTTGTTTTCTGCACATAAAACAACACCATGGCAATTCTGCTGAAAACAGCGTCAGTCCAGGTTAGTTCCATTCAAATCATACAAGTAATTAGAGTCCAAAACAAGGGCACAAGTGTTTGGAAAAGTAGATACGACGGAGACGTATCAATACCCTTGATCACCTCCCTAGTGATCGCGGTCCGATAGTATAGCATGGCAGACGGAGAAGAATGTAGGGCCACTGATGATAATCTAGCATCCTATACTAAGCATTTAGGATTGCAGGTAAGGTATCAACAACTATAGCAACAATGATATGCTATGCAACAGGATAGGATTAACGGAAAGCAGTAACATGCTACACTACTCCAATGCAAGCAATATAGAGAAGAGTAGGCAATATCTGGTGATCAAGGGGGGGGGGGCTTGCCTGGTTGCTCTGGCAAGAGAGAGGGGTCTTCAACACCGTAGTCGTACTGGGTAGCAGCGGCGTCGGTCTCGGTGTCTAGCGAGAGAAGAGGGGGAAGAAACAATAAATATTAAGCAAACAGATGCATAGCGATGCATGACATGACAAGTATCGGTGCTAGGGGTGCCCTAACGCGGTATGAGGTGGTACCGGTGAAGGGGGGAAACATCCGGGAAAATATCCCCGGTGTTTCGCGTTTTCGGACAGATGAATCGGAGGGGGAAAGTTGTGTGTTCGCTATACTAGGGATGCGTGGCGGACGAACGGGCTGCGTATCCGGATTCGTCTCGTTGTTCTGAGAAACTTTCATGTACAAAGTTTTTCCATCCGAGCTACGGTTTATTTTATATTGATTTTAAAAGATTTAAATCAATTTTAGCATTTATCTAATTAATTTAATTTAACATTATCCACAACAGTGCATGCTAACGTCAGCATGACGTCAGCAGTTGACCGTTGACCTGGTCAACCTGACAGGTGCGTCCCACCTGTCAGCGACTGTTTGACTAATTAACAGTAGTTAATTAGGTTAACTAGTTATTAGGTTAATTAAACTTAATTAGTTAATTTAAACAGAATTAATTAAGTTAATTATTTAGTTAATTAGTTAATTAATATTTGATTTTATTTATTTATTTACTTATTTACATATTATTATTTTTTAAATTCTTTTTTTTCATTTTCGTTCTCAGGGGGTGGGCCCCGTTCGTCATAGGCCTAGGGGGGCTAGCGGGCGCTGGGTGTCGGGCATCCGCGCACCCGCACAGAGGCGACGGGGGGCACCGGGTCACGGGCGCCACCCTGCGCCGCGGGGCGACGACGGCCACGACACCGGCAGGAGGTCGGAGCGGCGCGGAGGCAGAGGGAGCCGCGCGGCCCAAGGCGGCGGCGGGGGCGCGTGCGCAGCCACGGATGCGGTGAGTGTGCCAACGAGGGAGAAGGGGGCGGCCGTGCGGCGAAGGACGCCAGCAGGCAGGGCGACCGGAGTAGGGCACGTGCGGGGCGCGGCTGCGCCTGGCCGGGCGCGCGGACGACGGGGCGAAGTAGAAGCAGCAGCAGAGTGGCAGGGAAGGGGGCAGGGCGTGACGAAGCGAGGCGCGAGCCGCGACGAGGGAGGAAGGACGGGGCGTGCGAGCCCATGGCGGTGCAGCGCGGGGTCGGCGATGGCCGGCTGCGGCCACAACGGGCACGCTCGCAGACGAGGTGGGGTGAGGCCAGCACGGGCCTGCCGGAGCTGCGAGCGGCAGCGGGCGTGGCCCCGCGTGGGCGGGCGCGCGGTAGGACGACAGCAGGGGGGCATGAGGCGCGAGCGCTCGCGCGCGGCAGAGGCCGGCGGGAGCAGTAGCAGCAGATGCAGGGGAGCGCGCGGCCTGGGCGTTGCCGGGGCGAGGTGAGCGTCGTGCGGGCGTGGTGGGAAGGTCAGGGGCGCGAGAAGGAGAGGTCGGGGCTCACGTTGGTTGTAGGGTCCGGGGCAACGGTGCTCGAGGTGGGTGTCGGGGACGCAGTCGACGGCGAAGAGGAAGGCGAGGCGGGGGAGGCCCTGTGAGGCGGCGTGGACTCCGGGCGGCGGCGTCGGTTCCCCTCCTCGATCCCAATCCAATCGGGGGAAGAGGGGGGGGGGATATTTTACGGGGGAGTGGGGTGTGTCGGTGTGTAATGGGGGAAGTGGGGGGAGGTTATGGGGTGCGAGTGGGCCGGCCAGGTGGGTTGGCCCAATGGCCAACTGGGCCAGAGCCCGAGGGGGCAGGGTTTGTTTTCCTTTCTATTTTCGTTAGTTTTGTTTTATCTGTTTTTTTATTTTCTTTTCTTTATTTAGTTTCTTTATTATTTTAATTCATTTTAAATATTTAGGTCTTTTATAAAAGCATGGATCCCACACCATAAATTCCTAGGCATTTATTTGCACACACCGAACATTATTGTTTTAAATTTTGAAAACTTTTATTATTTAACATTATTTTAAATTTGAATTTGAATCGGTTTTGAACTAACCCGAGATTAACTACAGTGACAGAGGTGACGTGGCATCGTTAACGTGGGATTACTGTAGCATGATTATCCGGGCGTTACAGCTATGAATTATATAAGAGGTATAAGTCATGGAGAATTTAGAATACAATATGTATTATGCAACAAAAATTATGAATGAGTTTACAACAATACTTAAAGTTTATGAGTTGATGACTATACTAATGGATCTCACGAAGTTTCTGTTGAATTTTGTGTGCTGAAGTTTTCAAATTTTGGGTGAGATCATGATGGATGAAGGCATAAGGAGCGGCAAGAACTTAAGCTTGGGGATGCCCAATCCACCACAAGTTTCATATTCAAGTAAGACCCAAGCGTCTAAGCTTGGGGATGCCCCGGATGGCATTCCCTTTTTCGTCCACGATTAATTGGTATGTTACTTGAAGCTATATTTTTATTCATGACATGATATAAGTTTTACTTGAAGTGTCTTGTGCCATAGTTTTATTTTGTTTGCTTGTTAGTTTGCCACAGTCCTTGTTTGATGGACACACCTTTTAAGAGAGACAAACATTCATCATGATTTGTTAGAATACTTTATATGATTCACTTATATCTTTTGAGCTATGCGGTTGCTTTCTTCACTTATATCTTTAGAGCACGGCGGCGGTTATATATTTTATAAAAATGATTACACTATCATGGTTCACTTCAATCTTTTTGAGAGTCTTAAATCATGTATAGTAAACCATGATTGCACATACTTGGCCGCCCGGGGCGAATATCTGTGTATAGTAAGGGTCCAGATGAAACATGATTCCATCAAAGGATTTTTTTTACCAAAGCTAATCAAGGATTCTTTTCTTTCCCATCTAAAAAAAAATTCTTTTCTTTTGGTGGTTTCTCCAACCAACATGACCGGCACTGTTTTTTTGTGCCGCCTATCGTGTGAGTTATGGGCTAGGTTGGTTGGAATCCACGCCAACACACGCCTGGCCTAGACGCCCTTGGAGTCTAGCCGGTATTAGTTTTGTTTGTCCTGAAATGGGAAATTTATGTCTAGCCTGGTTGGCCCTGAAGTGTAATTAGCCCGGTTAAGTTAGATGTTGGACACACGATTAGACCGGGCAATGGTATTAGCGTGGCCCCAACGTCCGGTTCCTTGCGCCTGTACATGCTGCAACAAGCCTGGCAATATTTAAATACACTTTAATCACAAAATGACACAAACAACAGGCTAGGGAAGAATCCAAACGCTCTGCTCCCAAGCTAGCCTATACAGGCAGAAAGACATCAACTTTTTAGGCCTGTGCCAGGCACCAGATATTCCCACGCATGAAGCCCAGGGTGCGAAACAAACTAGCCCTATATTTCGCTTCACATGAGATAGAAGGTTCTCTTGCTTGAAGTTTTTCATGCGCGGACCCATTTTTCGCGCGTTGATCACTTGCTCGATGTCGCTCAATTCGCTATATTTTCTTTCTGTTTTATTTTCTTTTTTGGTTTGGTTTCTGTTTTATTTATGGTTTTCTTCGTTTCTTTACCAGTTTTCCTTGATATTTTTTTCTTCATTGTGCTTCATTTTTCTTTGTTTCTTCACCAGTTTTCTTCATTTTCCTTTGCCTTTTTTTTCATTGTTTTGTTCTTCTTTTTCTTCGGGTATCTTTTTGTTTCTTTTTATTTTTTCACCGCTTTTCTTTATTTTCTTTGTTTCTTTCTTCGTTTTCACTGTTTGCAATTCTTTTTGCGATGATTTTCTGTGGGTTTTTTCTTTTTATTAATTTACTGTGTCTAATTTTTTTGTTGGTTTTGTACCTTTTCTCTTTGTTTATGTGCTTTCATGTTTACAATGTATTTTTCAAATGTTAAACGTATACAAAAAAAGTTCTTGTTATATATAAAAAATGTAAAACATACAATAAATAAAAGTAGACACCAAAAACCATACTTTTCAAACAATGAAACATGTGTATAAAAATCTTTCTGATATATACGAAAAATGTAGATTATGTCGGATATTTTAATTGCCATTAAAAAATTCAACAAATTATCAACATTTTTTCATACATGTTTAACATTTATAAAACATATCATCATGTTTTATAAATGTTTAACATTTTTTCAAGACATGCTAAGTATTATTTTCTTATATATTATATATAATTTTTATACATTTTTCATATACATGGGAAATATTTTTTAAGCACATTTGACATTATTCGAATTCTTGATTAACATTTTTCAAAAGCTTCATTAACACATTTTTATATAAATGATAATATTTTTTAATAGACGTTGTATATGTATACATTTTTCGTATACATGGAAGACATGTTTTTCTATACCCATTTAACATTTCTTAAGTGTTTGATTAAAAAAATGCTTGATTTACATTTTTTCAATACATGATCAATTTTTTCATACACATTGTATATTTTTGTATACATGAGAAACATTTTTCAGATGTTGGATTAACAGTTTTCAAATGATTTATGTAAAGTACTTTTTGTAATACATTCAAAATATTTGGAAAATAACCCATATTAGAAATAGAAAAAAAGAATTTTGTGGCAAGTCCATCTCACAATCGATTTCAGGCGAGGTTGCCCTACATCTTACGCCAAGCGAGAGATAGCAGAGCCTTCCGCCTCTTGCGAGGCGGAAAGCCGGCCCGCCTACATGGCGTGGATGGTGGGCTGGCCTGGTTGGACGTGGCCTGCCATGCAGACATCACTGAATTTTTTATTTATATATAAAAATAAATGGATATATTTTAAAAACACAAATAATTATGAAATTATACAAAAGCAAAAAATTTGAACATAGTATAAACAACTTATTTGCACAGTATTAAAATGTTGATTACTTACAAAAAATGTTCGTGGCAATGAAGAAATGTTCGCATGTTTCTAAGAAATTTATCCGTTTAAAAATATTATACAATGTAAAGAAATGTTTGTATAATAAAGAAAATTTTTCTGCCATTATAAAAATGTACATCACATTTGATGGAAATATTCCACGTTCCACAAAAATGTTGAAGACATTTAAAAAAATGAAAAATGTGAAAAGGTGTACTTGGATGTTTAAAAAATGTTCATTTACATTTAAAAAAATAACGTGACATTTTAAAGAAATATTTGTAAGTTTCCAAGAACTGTCTGTGCAATTCTTGGAAATGTTGATGCAATGTAAAAAATTGTTCACGTATTTTTAGAAAAACAATTATTGCCATTTAAAAAATGTACGATGTGTATTTAGAAAAATGTTTGCATGTATCTCTACTACTATAGTACAAGAAACTTTAAACTTGTTTTAGCCACCCGTTGTAACGTAGAGCCGTAGAGGCAATTACTAGCCGTTGATTTCATGGACAGAATGAATCGCTACTGTTTATCTTAGCCAACTGAACAGATCCGACGGCTGCTATTTTCGGGATTCACTCGATGTAGTCGCCTGCCAAAACAAGGTCGGCAAGATTTTTCTGTACGTGATGGTGATGAGAAAAGTCCTCACTCAAGAATTATGATCTTCTTTGGCTGGTTTCTG